>NW_017803080.1:364182-369623 GCF_001625305.1 Branchiostoma belcheri | reverse complement strand
TTCATAGCTCCACCCGTCATCTTCCTATTTTCAAGCTGGTTCCGCCATTTTGGTATTCCGTCGCTGTTACTGTCTTTTTGTTATTTTGTTGCTGAGAAACGGCAGCCGTCTTAATTTTGTCTTTTTGAGGAAAAAATGTAACACTACGAAAATTGCAAGTTTGGATATAACATTTCAAACTGAAGGAAAGAGGACCCTGGGTCCTGCCATAAACAAGTACCCCCAACTGTGGCTTCTCCAGCAGCTTGAATAGTGAATTGACTCCCATAACCACATAAACTAATAAGCATCCTAGACGGTTCAGCCACCAAAAACAATGGCAGGGACCGATTAGCATAATAACTATCAAACTTTTTGAAAAAAATCAAATATTTTTCTATACAGGTTTCCATAGGTACAATATCAAACCATGCATAATGATCTGGATTGCTGTAACTGAGTCACATAATGGAGAAAATACTATCTGCAACTTTCAGTTTCTGGAAAACCAACCTTGTGGTAAATTTCAAACTGCCCTGTCAAAGTTTTTTTTTTAAATTTGTCTAATTGTAGATATTTAAAATGTCAACCTCACAACTGAATTAGCTTGGATAGTGAGTGTTTCTAGAAATATGGGTTGTAATTGTGGTGTCGATTTCGAATCTGGTAGTATGAGAAAACAGTATGTAATCATGTAGACTGGATTTCTGGTAGAACTGTACAAGTAACTGCCAGACAATCTCTCTTACACTACCAGGCAAGCCTTTGCAAGACAGTGTTGTTATTGCTTTGTATTCTGGGTAAGGTCAGTAGCTTCTGTACATAAATTTCTTCTCTGTTGCTAATATTTTTCTTAAACCCAAAGTGTATTGAAGAGCCAGCCCTTTGCCCATGATACCACCACGGTAGAATGAGGCCTGGTAGTTTACGTTAGCCAAATTTATTGTGTGATAATATAGTACAAGCCTAGTCTTTAACAAGATTTAGTAAATGTTCATATTTGCTTTTTTTGTTTGACCCGATTATCATGGTTCTTTTCTATTTTCTTTTACTACAGGGCTTGCCCAGGATCCATGCGACAGCAACGTGTACTTAACTATTAACGATCCCATGAGATCCACTGAGTATAAAGTAGAGCCAACCAGTCCTCAAATATGCGACAATGGTCTGCGCCAGTCGTGGTACCGCTTCAACAGCCCTGCTGGGAACGAGATTGCCACATCCTGTGTTGAGCAGTACCGCTGTGGCACGACGTTTCCTGTCTGGATGAACGGTGCGCATCCAACTTCTGCCGTCGGTCAGGTCGAAAATGAGATATGCGCTAATGCTGAGTTCCTAGGCGCTGGGCAAACCTGTTGTCAATGGAAGTCGAAGACGTGGGTGAAGAAGTGTGACGACGGTGTCGAACAGTTCTATGTGTACTTTCTGGAAAGGCTCCCAGGCTGCTTCATGGCGTACTGTGCAGGTAATGTTTTTAAGGATTACTTAAGTGTCGCCTCTTACTTGTACTTGAAATTCGGTATCCACTTCTGACTTATAAGTTTTTTATTAGTTATTGCCATTCTGTTTATTTATTTACTTTGTATGAGTTTCCTTATGTATAAAAATTATTACTTTGTTTTCATTTGTGAGTAAGTAGTATTTATTTTATGACCCCTGACACTCCTCCACGCTCGACCTCTATGAAAATCGGCCGAAATAGCGGCCGATTAGAGCATGTAACACAGTTTCATCGAGTTGAAATAAAGGCTCAAACAAACAAACTTCTTTTGCTCCGTTTCTATTACTAACCTTCACTTTGAATATCCCGTCTATACATGTTCCTTGAAATATCCTTTAAATGCTTAAGCCAAATAAAATTACAAAATTGAAAACATTCATTTGCTATAGATTTTGTCGGAAAATAGCCAAAGAAAAGCCTGTATAAAAAAACTGGCCAACAAACGCCAAGGAATATTTGCCCACTGTACCTCCATACCAAATGTAAGGTCATTTAGCCCCAAAATGAAGAAATTGAATCCATTTGAAGAAATGGTAGGAGAAGGAAAAAAGAAACGAAGACTATTCTAATATTTCCTTATAAATCTCACGAGAGCTACCTACCAGCCAAACATCCATGACCCCACCATGCCCAGATTGCGAGATATCAAAACTGGAAGTTCCGAGAGTACTAGAGGGCCCAAAATGCCAACATTTACCGTTTTTTTTGTCAGTCACCCTACAAACATACCAGGTAATAATCTAATTCATCCAACCGTTGTTGAAGAACAGAGAGACACACTTAACTGAAAATATAACCTTCATGAGAATTCATGGAGGTAAAAATGATTGATAGTTTATTGTAAATAATCAAGAAACCCACTACAACGTGTCTGAGCAAAGCTGGATCACAATATGATTTACTGCGAAATGAGAAAAAAATGGTTCTGTTATGTGTTCTTTAATATTTGTAACAATTGGTCTTGTACAACTCATTCCCAAACATTTATCCCAAAATGGTTCACATTAACCCTCAACAGTACACCTTCCCGGACTGATTAATCTGTACACCTGGGGACCCCAGAGCAGTTTTTTGCTAATTTGTAGAAATTATCAACATGCTACCAGCTCAATTGTTTTGCAAACTGATGTGGGAACCTCTGTGTCCACATTACATACAAAAATCATACATTTTGAACTTTTTCTATTTTTTGGTGAAGAAAAGAAGACAAGAAGAAATACCCGATTTTTAAACCCATTTCAGACTGAAAGGGCTTTTGAGGCCCAACTTTGATCTCAGATAGCGGCTAAACGGCTTGCGCTAGAAGTACCAAATTTGGAGACCTTTCCTAAAATGTCTCTGGTTAAAAGTTCATATTAGTTTAATACTAGTAAGTTGATGTTTTTTGTGTTGCCATGGCAACGGGTTTCTAGCAGGCAGTTTTTTTGAAAATAGAAGTAATTTTGGTTTAAACATAAAAATTTTCTCAGTTTTATATTAAATTACACTTCTTTTCCAACGTCAATAACATCTTACATAATTAAATATAAGTTAAATCATTTAATATGTATAGAATATGCTAATTCGATTACGTCATTGGTCAAAATCCAATATGGCGGACTAGCTCTGATGTCATATGACGTCATAATTACGCCAAAGTTATTAAAATTTAATTCTATTACTACACCATTCTCTGAAAACTTGGTAGACATACGATGAGTGCATTAAAACATATAAAAACGGAAATAAGGTAATGTATAAGAACGCCAGTGTATCCATTATGATCGAAAGCCGGCTGGGGTCCGCGCGGACCCCAAAAGAAAATCAGATATAAGTTTTTTTTTTTATTAAATGGTAGAAACGGAGTTTTCTGCACTGTATTGAGAGACAACTTTGTGGGTGACAAATACCTAAAATTTTAGAAAAAAATCTTGAAAAACAAAAAAGATATTACAGAATATATAGTGCTGAGGTCCGCGCGGACCCCAGGTGTACTGTTTAGGGTTAATTGAAGTGAAATACGCATTGAAAATGTATTGGTATGTATAATGACTGCAAATGGTGGTCTTGATACAGTTCTACAAAACACACGTAGCACGAGCGGAATTCTGCAGACTCATTTGACGTATAGTAGCACACCAGCTTCGAAGGCACTCGACGCGGCGACAATTAGCTATATAACACTGAACGACTTGGTACAGCCAGCCTTTGAACATTTCTAAAAATTTTCTAACTAAGACTATCTTGTGATGATGCACAAACTGTACTTGGTAGAAGAAATAGTCTACGATAGTTGTAGGAAAAATGATATTTTTAACACTTCAATCATTGGTTGATAATTCTGGTACTTGAGGGATATTTTTTTTTTCTAAACTGGTACTTAGTTGATATTCCCACCAGCTTATTAGTAATTTTGTACATCATGGGAAGCCTGTCTTCCAGTGACATCCCTTAGATTTTTGCAGCCCTTTCGTAGGTGTTTGTGCATCTTTTTATGAATTACCTATTACGTAATAACACAATCTCCATATTGTTTAGACGTTATTGCTCCTTTGAGCAAAAATTCCTTTTGTTTAAAGGTAACAGGACACAGTGCCAAGATGGAGAGACCTCTACTGCTGGAGATGGCTTCAGCCCGTGTGCTGGTAAGTAGTTGGAATTATGTTTCGTTAAATGAACGACGAACAACAAATGTATTCGAGTTAAACAAAGCTAACCCATAGTGCACAAATTATATATGGATCATTTGCAGCATATGCTAAAAAAACGCAGCGCTCCTACTATAAAACAAACTTCTTTTTATTTGTTAGTAGTATATCAATCAGTCAGTGACTCTTTTGGAAGGTAGAAACACGTACCTCCAAATTTTCAATGTCCACTGTACATTTTGATCACGGAGTGACCTAGTCTCGCGAGAACACAAGACTAGGTCGAAACTTGTGTAGATCTTTTTTTATTTGCTTTCAGGATGTAAGAGACTGACAACAAGTCCGAAGCAACGCATGCGCGTATTACTGGCCTTTGTCCCAAACGATAGATGTGTGTTGCACGATTTTTGCAGAGCTAACGAAGCTTTGATTTAGCTTCGTCAGATACTAGTCTTTGATGTACAATTCTGACTTCATGTATGACTTAACAAACACAAATAGGGCGATGGAATTTATAGGCTAAATGTTATCTATCAGCGATAGCCAATAACAGATTATTTTGTTACTCAATGATCCTGTTATTTTTTCTGTGATAGCATCGTTTCCTGCCATTGATAGAGTCAGCCTGGAGGGACCAACTGTGTCACAAAACATGTCGGGTCACTTCAACTTCGAGTGTGTGATCTCATTCAGCCCTGACGAGGGAGAAGAAAGCTCCCAAAGGAACCAAGCCAGGTTTACCTTCATGTGGATTGTTGATACGGACTATGTCGGAGGAGAGACAGAGGTTTACAGAGATGAACCCCACCATGGGTGGGTACTGCGTTCCCAAATAGACAGTGATTTGCTGAAAGGACATCTCGGAAAGACGGTCAGTGTATATCGATTTTTTTTAAAAGGCCCGGTCATAAACATCGTATATGGTCGCAAGCTGATCATCAGGGCATTCTTGGTATAGTGTGGCTTGCGCCTTCAGCTGTTAGGACAAAAAGCTGTCTTAGATCATTGCCAGTGTTTTGTTGTGTCAAAATCTGCTTGAAAATTTTACGTTCGTACTATCCTGAATATTATCAGTGTTTGTGCCCCCAAACAGGATACATTGAGATTAGTTACATTCAACTTCTCCCGTTTTTTTAAATTGTAGTAAGGGAAAGACATGTTTTGCAATGGACTATTTTCTCTAGTCGCAATGTAAATTTGAATTTAGATTGTCTACAGTACCACGTGAATAACACAAGAAGGCGTACAATTATACAGTTCTATGTATTAACCCTATCTAGACCGGGCTTTTTTGAGCAAGATTTGACCGGGGGGGGGGCTCTTTCGGCCCCCCC
>NW_017803080.1:354706-364162 GCF_001625305.1 Branchiostoma belcheri | reverse complement strand
CTCTTTCGGCCCCCCCCCTCAGAACTCGCGAACGGTACATTGTAGGACCACCAAATTTTCAGAGGATGGTGTACTAGTTAAAATTTATTATACGTACAATCTTTATGTCGTTGTGACGTAATATGACGTCATTATGACGTCATTAATGTGATTTTATTGGCCAAAACCGTCTAGATAGGTTATTCCCTGAAAACTAAACGGTATACGACATAACTTTACCAAAAGTGTTTATGACAGAATATTAGGGTGTACTAAGTCTTATGTTGCCCATAGCAACACCGGTGACGTCATAAAATGACGTCATGCATATATTACATGTCCGCCATCTTGGATCATCAATCTTGAATTTTCAAAAATAGTTTTTTTTCAGGATAAAGCCTAAAATGCATTGTAAACAGACTAAAGACGTTCGTATGAACCTTTTTTGTAAAAAGAAATGGGATTATTGATGAAATTTTAAGGAAAATAAGCTGTATTTACCTGATCTAATGATATGGTCCGCCATCTTGGATTTTGGCCAATGACGTCATCAAATTAGCATAAATTATGCATTTTTAATGATAAAATTAACATATAATTATATGAGATGTTATTAATATTAGAAACCATGTGTAACTTGACATAAAACCCATAAAATTCTGTTGTTGAAACGGAAATTATTAAATTTAGCAAAAAATGCCTGTCAGAAACCCGTTGCCATGGCAACAAGAAAATTCATAATCTTATTCCACTGATACAGATTTGTTGCCAACAATATTTTAGGAAAAGTCACCAAGTTTGGCGGTTCTACCTTTAGCCGTTCAGACGCTAGGTGACATCAAAGTTGGCGCGGGCACTTTTAGCCCCCCCCCGGTCTAGATAGGGTTAAATCATGGTAAAGCCCTGCTGCTGACGATATTTACATTAATTCTGCTGCAGCTTCGATGCGATGTGCAGTCCAACTGGGTCAACAGCACAATCAAGAGTCCAGTCATGTCTTCCCCGCCGTATTACATCGGAATTCAGGTTTGATATATTGTTGCTGTTGTATATGTGTTACTATGTCGTCATTTAATAGTTGCAGGTTAAGTCATGTTGTTTGTTCGTTTGTTTATTAAGGAATCTCCATTAGTGATAATATGTACATCACTACTCTTCCTGGAGTCCTATACAACATAAAAATACAACTATTATTTACATTTATATTACTTCAATTGTTATTATGCTTCAGAAAAACTTATCCTAACAACAATTTTTAACATCAATCATTACATCAATCATTACAACAATATTACACTATACAACCATCCATCAATAATGTTACACTATACAATTGACCAAAAACAATTTTATAATAGATGTCTGAGAGGTCAGAGGTCAAGAGATTGTGCATAATATATTCAAAAACATTTACCACCAGGAGTTAATTGGTGTGTGTTTGTTTTTATGTGTTTTTGTCCAATTCCAGATTTTTTCTTTAAACGTTCGTGGATTTGAGGATGTGATGTGAGTAGGCAAAGTGTTGTATGTTTTAATGCACCTGTGTATGAAAGTCCGAGTCATGGCGTTGGTTCTAGGTTTAGATTGCTGGAATGCTCCTTTTTGTGCCAGTCTAGTGTTGTGCGAATGTGCCGAATTAATTGTTTTTAGTCTATTGAAAATACATCTAGGCTGTTTCTCTCTCACTACTTTATGGAATGTGTTGATTGTGCCGGTAAACAATCTCTCTTTGACTGAGGGCCAGTTTAACTGGGTGTGTAAGATATCTAAGTCGGCATCCCAACGTGCACCTGTTGCCAGCCTAGCCGCTCGATTCTGCACAACTTGTAGTTTGTCTATTTGAGTTTGTGGCGATGATGACATAAGGGCACAGCAATAGTCAAGGTGCGATAGAACCAGGGTCTGTAGTACAGTTTTTAACATGTTGGGGGTCAAGTTATCCTTATGTTTCCTAACTGACGCAAGTGCGCCTGCCATTTTCAACTTTGCATTGTTGACCTGCAGTACCCATGAAAGCTGCTGGTCTACTGTAACACCTAGTAATTTTGCATCTTCGACCTGTGTAATGCTTAGGCCATCAACGGAAAGTTGCAGTTTTGGTTCCCTTTTAAGTTTCTGTTGTGTACCCATGACGATTGATTTTGTTTTACCTATGTTCAGAACTAGCTTGTTTGTTCTCACCCAATCCCATATCCGTGACAAGTCTGCCTGCAACTTATCTTGTAATCCTGTTATATCAGAAGCTGATGTGGATGGGGTTGAATCATCTGCGTACATAACTACTGTACTCTGATTAGTTACCGTGGGCAGGTCGTTTGTAAAGATGCAAAACAGTAGGGGTCCGAGGCAGCTGCCCTGAGGTACGCCACATTTTGTTTCTATGAATGACGAAAAAGATCCATTTACAAAAACTGCCTGTTTTCTGTTTTCTAAATAACTTCTTGTCCAGTTTATGGCAGATTGTGCAAAGCCATAACTATTCAGTTTGGCCAAACAGATATCGTGATTAATTACATCAAAAGCCGCACTGAATCTAACAAGGCAGCTCCTACCAAGTTACCCTTGTCAATCTCCTCCAACCAGTAGTCGGTCATCATGTTGATTTCATTATATCGATGACATCCACGCGGGCATGAATTTTCGGCCGTTTCGCCCCTAAACGTTTTTAACCATACTGTAAATCTTACAAAACAGTTGCAAAATGAGCAAATCTACAGGTATATCGTAAGTTGCAAACAATAATGAAAAACGATGCCAATGTCATGGAATGCCAAAATCAAAAAGTCGAAAATGTAATAAAAAACTGAAAGAGTAGGTTATTCGCCATACAATACTCTGTGCCATTTGTTTTTGACCACGTAGATTTCATAATAAAAGCAACTTTTTGGGGGCCAAACTTTTTTATTCGCACGCTCGCATCAGTTTTGGGGTTCCCATAGTACGTCATCCATATAATCAGATCAACATTGCCTTATGTAAAAAAAAAACTGGACATGCAGACCTAGAGTTGCCTGAAGACATGTTGCAATAAGAAGAATGAAGTTGAGTTAATGTTTGACATGAAAATGTCTTTTTGGGCAGTCAAAACTCACAAGAAACCGATAAGATTAGGCCTATGTGGTCACAATAGACGGGATTCTTAATTTTGTTTCAGCGGGAACATTTATTGCAGATCAGATAAAAATTGTTTATGTTGGCAAGATGGTTGTACATGTTTGACTGTGGTATGTTTATTTCCCTCATGAATAGCTACCGTATAAGTAAAACTATGTAGTATTTCTATCTCTATCCAGTACTATCTCTATCCAGAGCCAGCTACACTACTACTGATTTGTCAAATTTTATCATCCCAAACATGATTTATTTGCCAAATTGGTATATATTGTTAAAGTTAATTGTGCATTGATTTAATTATAGTTGTTAGCCTGGGCGCCATCCTCCCTGGTTTTCGCCGGCGCGGCTTATAAGGCAGCTTGATACTACGGACGGAATCATGGGGGATGGCACCTAGGATATATATAGTTCCTTATGACCACTGAAATGTGCTTGTTTTTTATTTCCTCCCTGTAGCTAGAGTTGGGCGGCAGAGTTGGCCGGGAGGTCCGGGTTGCTGAGAATGACGTGACTACGAAAACTGTGACAGTAGTGTCGACAATTCCAATCATCTGCGCCAACCCCAATGGCAATCATCCTGACGGGTGCCTGCTGGAGCTAGGACTGGAGACGGAATGTAAGACAACGCTTTTGTTGTAAATCAATGTTATATGTATCTGTATATATATCCGGTATAACAACCCTTGAGCGGGAATTACGAGGCGTTGTTGTATGCAGATACGGTCCTCAATAGTCCACACGTACCCACGCGGAGACTTTCCAACTATTTAACCCACTCAGACATAGAAACTAGATAGTCCAGTTTCTTATACAATATACAGTGGTGCATGTATTCCTAAAAGTATGGGATCATGTTATTTATCATTTATGCAAAATTAAGTCACACACACACACACACACACACCACACACACACACACACACACACACACACACACACACACACCACTTTGCACACACAGGCGCACGCACGCACCTTGAGATAATATTCTTCGCAAAGGTATCGAACGATGTAATATATGCTGATTGTGCATGGAATTGTTCAAACTGACCTTTGAACATCTGCATGTGAAGGCATCTGTCAATTTACATAATATTTATTTTCCAACATTTTCTTTAGCCACTGACGCTGTAATCGTGACGGCAGCTCCAACTGGTTCTACACAAAAGATTTACTGCAAGATAGGAATTCATGAAAGTGCGTGGAACCAAAATACGAAGCGTGCAACGACCGAGTACAAAATGCTAGCCGTCCGTGATATGGTTAACGATGGTGATCAGAACTTCCTCCTGAAGCTTGCTATAAATATATTCACTGCTCCAAACAATGGCTTATGGAATGGCTATGAAATTGCCCCACTTCTAGTAAGTATCTTCTCGATAAGGGACCGTTCACATACGTGCGATCGACGTACGATTGTTAACTGAGGACATTTTATGATAGTCGATCATGTGCCTTGTGCTTTTATTACGAAAAAGGCTGTCTTAATTTCTTGTTGACGGTTGGTTCTTTCACAGCCTGCTTTTAGATTCTACTGCATAAAAATTGTGTGATGAACTACGATGAATGGGACAACATTGTACTAACTCAAGTCAACTTAGACAAGACGGTGCCTTGCCATTTTTTTCTTTCATTTTATCCTTAATTGCACCGATTTTGATTTGCTTTTTTTAGTTTTTGATAGCTCTATTCAACTTAAGATTATAAAACTGTTTCCATTGTTTTCTACGATCATACGTGTAATGATTAAGCTGGTCGTATGAAAGTATTTTGGAGATGCTTCTTGTAATAATAGTGCTGCCGAAAGTCCGCACATATATGCATTGAAATTGCAAAATTTCTATACTTTGTATTGCTTAAATCTGATACGTTTTTTTTTCTCGAAAACACAACAGAATACAAACGATTTTCCGTCTCTAAAGCACGCCTTTGTAGTCGTTTTCCTTTTTGTTTATTTTAGCACTCATTGCTGTCAATATATTTCTGCCATATTAGATGACCAAGACCCAAGTTGAAGGTTTCGATTTTAGGTGTTAGGAAGTTACCAGTATTCTGCTACACTGCTTTTATTGAAATCAACATATTTACTTTTATATGAATTTCTAGATCAGAACAGAGGATAAACCATCAGGCTGGTGTAGCTCATCTGGAGATCCACATTACAAAGCGATGGACAGAAAAACGTGAGTACATGTTGTTACATTGTACTTACTCATATTTTCAAAACGCTACCGGGACCAAACCAAAAGTCAGGACCATAAAAAAAGATACAAAAACCAGAATTCCGGCTGGCCCAAACGTTACCTTGAAATTGTTTAAGACCTGTCACATATCATTACAATTAATGAAGGCCTACTGAGGGTATGCTGATCAAGTATATGCGGAAACACAGACGGACACACACTCACACAAACATTCTACCTATTAGGTAGACGAAAAACAGTACCTCAATTTATTAATAAAGGTTAAACACACACAGAAAGTTTCTCTCACAAACACATAAATGCACGCACAACGCACCCAAACACGATATACAAACACACGCATTAAGACACAAGCCAAAAGTTAATGACACTCAACTTCATTTTAGTTGAGTCAAAATGAAATCAGGCTAAAGCATGTTCTGCAGGAAATGAGAACTTTAAGATTTGATGAAAATGTTTCTTAACGTCACAGGTACTACCACAGATATGAAGTCGGGACGTATGTCATGTACAACAGCACCGCTAGGCAATTTGAGGTAAGGCAAAAACTTTTACGTCTTTGACGCTGTGGACTTTGGGTAGGCTGTGACAGAACCATCCTCTGACAAAATTCCATGCAAACTCCTTCAGTTTGCGATTGCACAACGGTCACGACTTATGAGGAGTTGACGTACTGGGGAGCAAAAGGCTAATGATCTAGTTAAATCTGCAGCTAGTGAACTTAAACTACAGGATTATTGTTGTAACGAAGATGGTTTTTACAATCGACTTCAGGTGCAGTCACGGCTCTGGCCCTGTGGTAACGGACATGTGACTTGTAATTGTGGAGTAGCTGTACGAGAGAACAACGATGTTATTATAATTGATCTATGCCGTGGTGTCTACGGCCGCGCTGTGCCAGAGTTGACAATCAAGACACCACACCCCCTTGCGGAAGGGACTCGAATAACAAGGAATGTTGGATCCAGGTCAACGATTTACACGGTAAGTACCATTTTAACGCTACATGTTCAATGCAATGCTTAAGGTGGTCCAGAAGGATAGCTGAGGCATATTTAGAAATACTACGAACTCTATCTGATATGGTAGTCTTTTGGGTCTATTTTTATAATTTTCTTTCGTCTTGTCACTATGGCCACATTTTGGCCGCCAAATTGACCGCCAAATTGTGCATTTTTTTGGCGACGCCTCAGGGGCGGAGCCCTTAGTATAGTACTGCGATTGAATTGCCAGGAATTCTAAATATTCCACGCACGCATTCCCTAGGGAATTCATTTTTGGCAATACCTTGCGGGTGAGGTCTTCCCTCCCAGGGAATTCATTTTTGGCAACACCTTGCGGGTGAGGTCTTCGCTTAGCTGTTTTTCAATGACTTTGGAGCTTTTCCGACAGCTTGGACAGGATCATTGTTTGGAATTGAACAAGGTCAGCATTTGAAGTCAGATGTTTCAAATGAGATGTCGTGATTGTCTGAATATAAACCAATATGTCACCGCGTTTAGTTGTTTTTTTTCTAGTAGTTTTCCTTCTCTTTATGAAAAGTATGTGTTTGGACATAAGGCCATGTTGATTTGATTATATGGATGACATCCGCGCGCGCATGAATTTTCGGCCGTTTCCAAAAAAAAAAGTTTTCAACCATACTGTAAATCGTGCAAAACAGTTGCAAAATGAGCAAAAATTTACCATAAGTTGCAAGGAAAACATTTAGAAACGATACCAATGTCGTAGCTATAGAATGTCAAAATCAAAGGAAAAAAGACAAAAATGTAAAGAAATTAATTCGAAGAGTAGATTATTTGCCATAACATATTCTGTGCCATTTGTTCAACCTTGATGACCACGTAGATTTCATAGTGAAAGCAACTTTTCTTTTTTGCAAAACTTTTTTTTATTCGCACGCTCTCATCAGTTTTGGGGTTCCCAGAGGATGTCATCCATATAATCAAATCAACAGATGAATTCAAGTTCTTTTCAATGCAACTTTGTGAGGATAAAGGAAAGACGCAGAGACAAGGCTTTCCGCACACTGGGCACGGGAGACGTTTAAGACGGACTGGCTATGACTATATGATACTGGATACGTTAACCCTTTCAGTCTTAACTGAGTTATCTTTTGCTTCTTGAACTGGCGTCCCTTGTTGTAGAAATCCTGTGTCTTTATACTTAGTATTCTGTATTACCGCATAACAGTGGTACATCACTTCAGCAAAGAATAATACATTTGTTCAAAGAAACAAACATATTTGTAACCGGAGCAATAACAGGGACTACAATAACAGAGAACTGTCTAAGTAATTACAAGGGAACTGTTCGGAGTTTCATCAGGTCTTGCACTATCATGTTCTTACAAGTTAGTTAGAGAGTGCAATCGTACCACTGCTCCCATATACACCGATTGTTCAGCATCTTCATGGTTTTTAAAATGTGTACATTCTCCTCGATTCGAACCGTCATTGGCGAGGTTTTTAAATACATATAAAATAGGTCATTACAATATATACACTAAGATACCGTAAAACACAGGCAATGTATCATCGTAGTACAGACGTATGTAAGTCACCCCAGTAATCTCTAACTGGTGTAAGGTTTACTGTGGCTAGCAATGCATTACATAGCCTGCACGTGATGGCTCTGCTACTGATCTGGTTCCTTCCCATGTTGCCTTCTTTCTGTCGACGATGCTACTACTTAATACACATATGATATCAACATGCTTCTTCTACCATCATCAACAATATTGAAACAAAATTTTACACAAAGGAGACTGGAGTCAGTTGTGATGATCAGCTCTGTGACCGGGAGGCTTGAGTCAGCTGTGACCACGGCTTCTGGCATATGTGATTGTCCCGGCTATAGCACTGCAACTGCCGGCTAGAGCTTGCGCACTAGCTAAGGCACATGGTATTGCAACTGTATGAAGAGAAGAAAGGCAGTGTCATTGGTCTGATAAGGTGTGAGGCTTGTTGCTAGTGCCAGGACAAAACAATAGACAGGACTTCACACATTGAAGGTATCTATACATGAAATACAGCTCCTACCATTATTGTATATGATACCTGACAAAACTCCCGTTTAAATGGCTACCCTCTATTCACAGCAAGTAAATCAACAGTAATATGTCTCTCACCGCGCCTCATAAAAATCTCGGCCAAAACATATCGTGGTGCGAACGTCACATCAAATGGTAGCGGTTTGAAATATATTTCTTCAAATCAAGGTGTACATTTCCTAAACAAGTCATCGAAACGTAGAAAACAGTTGAAGACCAGGCTGATATAGAATGTGCGTCAAAAGTACACTTGACATGACAGCTGTGAACTGCATAAGTAGCAGTCCTTCCGCGCTTCATAAATTAACTTAGTCAAAACTGGCCGACGTTACCAAACATCCACACCCTGTAGAATTATGGATAAAAGTACGTATGAACTCACCTTTTCATGTCTGTATCCCTGGTTGGGAGAAGGCAAAGGGGCTACGTATCTCCACGCCCGCCGGCCTGGGCAACTGTAGGGAAACAGCGGTGATTAGAATCGTGTCAACTGTCATTATAGGAAAGAAAAATATAGATAAGAAAAGATAAGAAAAAATATCTCAACTTAGCGAACATACGTCACAGGTCCTCTATTACAAAACTAAGAATCAGTTATCACAAATTACGAATTGAATCAGGAAGACATAACCGCACTCCTCTAGAACAAAGAACCTGTCAATTCTGTAGTTTAGGCCAAATAAAAGATGAAATACATTTCACCATAGATTGCCCCTTGTATAGTAGAGATAGACTCATATTTTTTAGCCATGTATTAAGTATATTTCCCCACTTCAGATATTTGACTAGTAAAGAGAAATTTGTATTCCTTTTAACTTTCGATAAACCTACTCTAAGTGATCTCACAGCCGCATATATCCATACAATCACTACTAAGCGAGATGAAGCCGAAAAGAATAGAAATTAGACATTTATTTACGCTCTTATATGTTCCTTTGTATGTAATGTATATGTTTATGTTCATGTTCTGTACCCATGCGACCTGTACTTAGTTCTGTAGAACACAAATGTACAATAAAGGTCTTCATTATCATCGCGGGAATGTCTGCTAACAACTCGCCCCCTGGCCGTACTGGCTCGACTTTCCACAAACGAATCGAGACGGGA
>NW_017803080.1:352947-354656 GCF_001625305.1 Branchiostoma belcheri | reverse complement strand
TACCGTAGCGGGTCTAAACAAGACGCAAGATTCCTATTTTGGGGTATAAAATGTTGTCACAGTGGTAATACACTATTTGAAACGGACCTATATGAAGTACCTTTCTTTGGCGACGCTAGGGAAAACAGCATCTCTCGATAAACAGAGATAAATACTTAGATCCTGAGGGGGTGCCTTAATTCCGACCTACCCCTAATTCCGTACTAGTTTGAAAAATCCTGGTTGCGGCGTTATGCATGGGAGCACGTGCCTGAAAATAACCACAAGAATGGACAAAGTTTTTGTGATGATGTCCGTAATCTTACAAAGTTTGTTTTAGTTCGTACACTCCGACAACAGACGAGTGAAAAATCTGTTTAAATTCGACGCTTGTTCGTTACCGTTACCTCAGAAGGGAGTTAGTCACGAAAAGGAACTTAGCCACGGAGGGAGTTTGGGCATTGGCCCGTCAATAATTAACTCGTTCCCCGGACAGTCTGCCTCGCCCAGCATGATCTCCTTCCCAGGATCGTCTGTGTGACGAACCCAGGCGCCAGAAGCCATCATGCGGCTGTATAATGTATTGCACAAAAGACTCACACACGCATATTCAATAGGGTTCTTTAATAGGACGCTGTGTAGGAGCGTGTGGCGGTCTAAAGCCCCGCGGACACTTTTGTAATACTGGATGTTTCCCAAATCGGACATGTGTAGGCCGTCAGGCGCAAAGTAGTTTGCAATTTGGGTTGCGTCTCCACAGACGTCTGTGGTCCCATACTGTGACCTTGGTGTAGTTCTGCACAAGTCCCTTCAGCGCCTCCGTGAATTTGTGAAGGCGCTGAGGAAAGTCAGACATGTTAGGTGGAATATGGAGACGCCAGATATCTGGGGAACCTTGGACGAGCGCCCGGTCTGCTTTCTGGTGGAGACCCACTGGGTGTACACGTAGCGTGTCTATTATATATGGCAATACCTATTACAAAGCTCATCCTTATTTGGTAATACTTGCGTCAGATACCATTCTTTTCTAATAACTATACCTTACTCACGTACTTCCTAAATAATCAAACATAAATCCATACAAATGTGAGTTACAGCTCAGGGTACACATTTCATCAGTCGTTGATGCATGCATCATATTAGCACCCTCAAAAACAAACAATACAACTTCCTACATACAATACGGTGTTAAAAGCACACACATTTTGACATACTAGTAGTACTAAAACAACAATCCGTTATAAGAAAAAATCCTTTTAAACAAGGTATATCAAAAGGGTTACAAATTTATACTATAATACATGTATAACTAGAGGTCCCCGATCTCATACCTTCGCCAAATGATGTTAATCTTTATGACTGACAAATTATAGATTATTCCCCCTGATTTAACAAGTAGGGTGCTCATTTCCATTCTCATTTTCATGGATATCAATTTATCATATTCGCAATGTACAGTCTTATATTAACAAACAATGCCATTCTAGCATTTCCTAATAAATTATGCAAATGAGGTCCTAATTTGAATATATTATGTTTTCATAAGATAAAGATAAGTGTTCACCTTCAATTATCTTTCAAATACCACAAGTATGAAATTCCAGGCACTTATCATTACATAATTAAAAAATTAATTATGCAAATTAGGTCTTCGTTTACATAATCAATATCTGCCTGTATTTCTCTCGTTCTCAATTACCAATTTCACGAGCTTCAATAGTCCTATCATG
>NW_017803080.1:337743-352088 GCF_001625305.1 Branchiostoma belcheri | reverse complement strand
TATTTAGCTGCAGTACCATAACAAGCCGCTAGGGGGCCCCCAAATCTAATCATTTTGAGGTCTCATCAAGACCTACCCACCTACCAAATATCAAGACAATCCATCAAGGCCTTCTCAAGTTATCGTGTTTACAGACACACAGACACACACACACATACACGAACGCCTCTGAAAACATAACCTTCTTGGCGAAGGTAATAATATATTATTAAAATACGTCGCCGGTGTGTTTTTTAAACACCACCCTTGTTCACTCTCCAGCAAGGCCCCAGTGGGGGTGTGCACATTATTTTTAAAAGCTACTCCGCCGTTCGACCAATCAGGCTCGCTGGTCATTACGTAAACTGAGAGCTTCACTTTCATAATTTTTGGGAAGGGAAAAGACACTGGAAAAGAGAGTTTTACTGAGCGTTTGATGTTAGTTGTTTGCAAAACGTTTTGGGTGAAAACCTGCCAAATGCAAAGAATAATAATTTTCTGAAAACACAAGCCGTTTCCATTGTTTATCACACTTCGTATCGGCAAAATGTTGTCAAGTTGCAACACAAAACCAGAGATATGCAGCCACACAAATCACCAAAAACGCCAGAAATAATCTGACAACTTCCTATATAAAAACATTCGACTGCTCAAAGAAACGAAGCTGTCTGCTTTGAGCCACAAGTTAGATCTTGGTTTAGTTATGAGCGGCCTGGAGGACCGGGTCACTGCATGCATAAAGAGCCGCGCTTGGTAGTTCATACTCCACCGTGCATACTCGGCCGTCATTATGCGGCGTTATCCTTTGTGTTCTTTCATAATTTTCACAGACAACACATACTAAGTAATTTTCTACCGAATAAAAACGCGTCTATACCTGTGCACTGTCTTATTATTCTGAGTTTGTATCGACTGCAACACGTTTGTAACTACTAAACGTTAACGTTACGTTCTAGTGAACAGACATGATAAGAACTACTAGTAATTTTTATAAAATCTACGTTTTTATTAAAAAATACGATACTTACAAACTTCAGCAGAATTTTTACATAATCTTACGGTAACTGCTAGCAATAATCTTTTACGATTTACAGCATACAGCAAATAGTAGCCGCTTACAAAAAAAAATCAGTTCCAACAGATTTACAGAGATAGTCCGTACTTTTCAGATAGAACATAGAACGTCGTGCGTGAAAATTATTTCCACAAGTCTAGGACAACGTGCAACGTAAATTCACATAATCAACAAAATTATATACGCTCATAATCTCATACCACGTCCGGGCAAGCTTTTTTCCAGGGCTATCTACTCCGGTATCGCGCGATAACTTTTCAGTGTTGTGATCTTGCTGATCGTCAATCTCCTCTGGGGGTAGGCCTAAAAAACAAGTCCGTAACTCCAGAATACCCCGGCAGATTTTCTCCAATAAGGTCTCAGAATAGTCCATAAACCTTCATCTGCAAATCTACGTAGGATACGGCCGTGAAAAAGATCGTCTACCGGCCCAAATGCTGGCGCAAAGCGCACAGCTTTCTCCGCTCGTAAACAAGCCACGCCATCCGCCATTTTGGGTGAGTCACGTGACCCCTACTCGCGCGAAATCTTAGCGTTCTTTTTGGCTGTTCTTTTTACTGGACATATCCCCGGCCTGTTTTTCCAAATAGCGCCGCAGTAAGCTAAATACAGCGTGCTGACAGGCCAATGACCCATTTTTCGGTGGGAGGGATGGGCGCCCTTGGAATGGCGACAAAAAATTGGCGATTTCGGCTCTTTCGGGCTTCAAAATGGACATTATGTAACCCCTACGACATATACAGCATTTTAAGAATGAAACTGTGGAAAAAATGTTCATGGAAAGAGACAAAAAGGTGGTATTTTTTGAAAGATAAGCTTATAAACTAAAATCGTATGCGAGGCCGACACACTGCGCCGCTTTATATGTTGGGGAGGGGTGCTGGCGCATGGCACTGTTGACATTTACGAAAAAAAATTCATAAAAAATCAACACTTTGAGATATAAAAAATGCTCGCATACGTTTGTTCCTATTACTAGTGTGTGCCTTTCAACAAAATATGGTGAATAAAAACCAAAGCGCTGGCCAGAAAAATTGATTTTTCTAAAAAGGGGGCGTGGCTCATAACTCGAGATGACGTCATGATTACGTCATCAAAATTTGCATAAATTATTATCTTGCACTAAGGTACTTACACAAAAAAAATCAATGACCATAGGTAATCCTAAGTAGTATTTTTAGGATGTCCCCAAAGTCCTCAGCCACCCTTCCATACCACCTTAATAACTTTGTTTACACTGTTTACGTGCACCGTGCACGTGAAAGAATGAATAAGACGTCGTTGATAGCTCAAAGAAGTATAAGAAGAAATAATAAAGTTTTAGAATCAATATATCTAATCAATCTACATCTATCAATCAACAAATCAATATTTATTTGCATGTTCATGCCTATAGGGCTATATATATGCAGATGTTACATGGGATAGTACATGTGATAGGCTTAAAAGATAACACAAATGTCTTAGGAACTACTAAAAAGGACATTCCATCTAATCCAAGTCTTAAAAGTCTTAAACATTTCTTCTCTCTTCTTAAAGCAGTACTAGTTCGAGATTTACATATTTTTTTTTCTATTGCGTGGTTATTGTATTACCGGAAGACATGAGATAATTGAACAACCTTTTTTAGTTTACCCTTACAACTCAAGTGGATAGTTTCAGGTAGTATATTTTCAGTATTATGCAATTCAATCACGAGCATTTAATCTTCTACGCTATTACAATTACAAACCTTACTAGTTTAGTCAAAAAACATTATTGCCAAACTATTATATGTCAGAAAATAAGGTTATTAGATGGTATGAACAGAGCCTGATGAATTTGTGAAGACAATCCTGGATTTCTAACACTGATAATTAAAAAAAATATATTATGCTTCTCAATGAGACATAACCAATTGTTTCTTATTTCCTCCAAAGGAGTAAAATAGTTTAATCGCCTTTATAGATGTGTCTGTCTATCCGTGCATTTGTACTTGTCTGATAAAATATATAGATATAAATACTATTAGATAGATTAGATAGATAGACATGATTACGCATCCGGACTATGCATGATAAAGAACAAGAAATAGCCATGCCTTCAAGTACCAGAGTTATCAACCAAGGATTGAGGTGTTCAAGAATTCATTCTTTACTAGAACTATCGCAGAGTGGAACTCGCAGTCACCAAGTACAGCAGGGGCATTGTCAATATATAGCTTTATGTATAGTATGTGTATTCTAGACAATGTCCAGAGCTAGAAGTTCAGGGGTTAGGTGTAACAAGTCGATCGGTGTAATATAGCCAGCTGCAACAGATACAGATACAGACAGATTACACTTGAAAAGATATATGTTGAATGGAATATTTTCTAGATTCAATTAAGCAACTGTATTCTGTCCCCAGATTTATTTTCCCTCTGGATCAAAACTAGAAGTTAACACTCGCCCGACAAGAATGGATATCACTATTCATGTGCCCAGCGATGACTTCGAAAACTGCGAGGGCTTATGCGGAAACTTCGATATGGATCCGGAAAATGATTTCCAGACGCCAGATGGGAGTCAGATCGATGGTAGGGACGATGACACCCCCGATGCGTTCTTCGATTCGTGGAAGTGAGTCTAGTTTTAAGTTACGTCTTTGTAAAGCGCTTAATTCTTTCTAATTTTTAGAAATTAAAGTGTTGAGTAATGGACAAATCCTTTGGTATCGTACCGAGCTAAAATATATTGTATATAGTAGAGGGGATTTCTTCCTCAAGCTCACCGACATCTCGCACACGCAGTCGTTCCTCAGTAAGACACCTGGAGCCGCATAGTTCCCGTTTAGAACTTTTATTCAGCCTGTCACACGACCAGTTTCGCCTGTGTGACAGGCTGAATAAAAGTAAGCTTAAGGAAGGAATCCCCTCTACTTTATACCGAGCTAAAATATATTGTTAAGTCAAACATAATATAACACAGCGTAGAGATATTAAACAAGGAAGACTTAAATGTTAAAGTTGACATTCAAAACCTGTATGTGCCAGCCAATGTAAAAGATCACCAACACGCTTACAACCACAGAACTAACTCGACAGGCAGACAATAGTGACACATTTTGAGCTGAGAAATTTCTTATCTGTTTGCAGAGTAGTATAAAATGTCCGATAAGTAACAGTGTATATGGGGTATGCACACGCCACTTCTTTTTTTTTTCTACAACCTTCTCGTAGGGTTAATCCAGGGGAGTCATTTTGGGAGAGGCTACCAGAAATGGTCGATGACCCCGACAATGAATACTGCATCTGCGATGTGGACTGGGATTACAACTCTACGGACGCAAACACGATCGAATGTGGTACTGATTTACGTGCAGCACGTCTTGGATATGGTATTCAAAATGGAGCCCATGACATAACGCATACAATGAACACAAGGAAAAGAAAGCAGAGGGACAGTACGTATTCCTACGAAGACGATGACAATGATACAGACTATGATTTCAACTTTCCAAACTTTGTCTCCGTTATTTCCGACTGGCCTACTCCTTCAGGGATAACCAAAGAACATGCTGAAAGCTTTTGCAGGCAAGCAATCCGGAACTCAAGCATGGCTACATTCTGTGCAGAACAAGCTCACTTGGATATCTTCAGCACTGTTACCCAATGCGTTGAAGACATAAAGGTGATATACGTTTTTTATTGGAACTATAAGGGTAATGTTTTAGGTAGATTTAAATGGAACAACCACAATGTTATTTAGAACAAAAATCATTAATAACAAAAGGAAACTATGTATCACCAATCAAAAGCTGTAAAATTCTCAACATAGTTTTCGGCGACCAAATAAGACAAATACTATGTGTTGTAAATTTCTTCTTTTCTTTAAGAAAATGTTAATTTATTGCAATGACTACTCCACTAGAATCATACTAGTACTCCGAACGTTTAAGAAATTTATTGCTACAACAATTTACATAGAATTCGACGTTTGGCATAGCTGAATTTTTTAATGTTAAATTAAGTATACTGCAATTTGAATAACCTATGCTAAATATTGATCACTGCTTGAAAAATTATTCTTTTTGGTTGTCTATCGTTGTTGATAAAGATTTTAATATGCAATCTTCTTCCTATCTGTTGTTTAGTCGCACGTGGCTCAGGAGCCAAAATCTGGATCAAAACACAGTTTTATATATGTCTTTATTTATGATGATTGTCTAGCCTTATATGTATGGGCTTTTCCGGTGCTTTGGGTCAAAATCGCGGATTCGCGCCTCGTTAAAACAATACGTGCCAACGTCAAATTTTAACGAAAAATGTTTATCAACCTACTAAGAATAAACAAGATATATAACGTTACGACTACACTTAGAATAGATATGCTGAAATTTACTATATTCTTCTGTTTGCGTAGCTATCAGACGACAAGGAATGGGCTTCTGCTGCAATATCGTCCATGGAGCAAGAGTGCACCACCTCAGTCTTGACCAAAACCAACGAGTCCTCCCCTGATTCTCTGCAAGCTTTGGCAGACAAATTTTGTCTCAACCAGTGCAGCTTTACAGGCACCTGCGTCAATGGAGAATGTGTATGTGATGAAGGGTGGATAGGGAAGGACTGCGGAGTTAGTGCGAACACAGCACCAACAGCTTGGGGGCTAAAGCGAGGTGGTTTGTGCGACATCCGTCAAAGGCCATGTGAGGAGATCAAAGTCAATGCGATCGGTCTCATTGAGTCTGTTAATCTAACCTGTCGGGCGTCTGAAGCCGAGGTATGGTTTAGTAGATACAGATTGTTGTTTCTTCTTCTCATATCGGAGATAAGTTCTACTAAACTAGTAATCGAAATTACGTGAAATACGGAAAAGAATATGTAAAACTGTACGCAACAAGCTCAAAAAAACAGTCACATTTTGCTTAATTATAGAACTACATTAACGGATGATGAATTTTGTCTGTCATTTCTTATCAGTATAAAAATGGCACGTGGGCCAAAACGGGGTCAAGCTACCAGACGTCAGCTTCCTTTGAAAGTTTTGGAGAGGTTATCTGCTATCTGCCACCTGCCAAGATTCAGCCGTCGGGATACGAACCAACAGAGCATGGTATCCCGTCTTATGGACTGTACATATCTATCAGCAATGAGGGTCTGTACTTCAGCGATGAGATGCTACTGATCGTCTATGACTCCGTATGCCAAGAATGTTTTGAAGATACTACTTGTTTCCTGAAGGTGAGCGTACCAGTGCTGTTAGGTAGCGAGGCTCAGTTGCGGCCGATTCTAAAAGTGGGGTCCGTTATCCCTACTCAAAATTATTCTTGTCTTATATACAAACTAAACATGCTGAAAAGCACATCTGCCTGTCACACATTTAGGACTTCGACTCTCTCTAAAAGAAGTATTCTGGAATCCATTGTAGCTCCAGTTTGTAGCTATGATTGCATTCGAACAGAATATTACTTTCCCATTTTTTAATTTTAGAAATGTATAGTCAATAGGCAATCTCACTGACCACGACTAGCTCTCAACAATTGTCTAGAAAAGGCACCGCCCGGCTGCAAGTCAGGATCTGTCTAATGAATTTTAAATTTGTGAAGACTGTGTTTCCAATCTGCTTACATACATTACCTGTTTTTATCTTTTCTAGGAAACGTCTTGTCTTATCGGAGGCTACTGCTTTGCAGAGGGTGCCTCAAATCCAAATGATTGGTGCGAGCAATGTGTGTCGAACAGAAGCACATCAGACTGGAGCAATAGAAAAGGTAAACGCTTTGTTAGTAATCCCGATGATAGTTTCGATAATACTTATTTTTCTGCAAAAAAATAACTTTTTTTGCAGAAAAGGTTAATTTGAACCTCTTTTGTCTATTTCCATGGTAGTTTTGGGCTTTATCTTGAAAAAAAAAATATTTTCGAAAATTCAATATTTACGATCGAAGATGACAGACGGTTAAAATATGCATGACGTCATTTTATGACGTCCCTTGTGTAGCTATGGGCATCATTGATTTAGTAGACCTTAATATTCTATCATAACATTTTTTGTTAAAGTAGTGTTGTATTCCAGTTTTAAGAGAAAAATTGTTTTAGGCAATATATGACGTCACAATGACGTCACATTACGTCATAATGATATCAAAATTGTTGATATGATTAATTATTACTAGTAGACCAAAAAATCGGCGGTCATACGATATACCGTCCTCGAGTTCTGAGGTGGACCGAATGAGCCCCCCCCCCGTCCCAAACATCCTAAAAGCCCAGTCTAGATACTTTTTGGGTTGAAATATTATCACCTTGGTGAAGGTAATAATGTGTAGAAAAACCAGAGCAGTGCAAAAACACATTGGCAAACTTCTTGTCTTAATTGCAAACAACTAATGATCTATAAGCAATCTCTAAATTACCAATTACTATTATCGTTGTCGAAGAAAAAATATTGACCACAGACATCCGATACCATAGCCATAAATCTTAAGACCCAGTGCTTAATATTATTGGTAGATGATGCCAAAAGTAACAATATGATATAACGCTTGCATTGCAGCAAACCTGCCTCCTTTGATTACATCATCGCCGAACATCACAAAGATGTACAAGGAAAGCTTGTCTGTCGTAATCACTTCCCATGATCCAGAGGGGCGTCCGATGATGTTCTCGTCTATCCGACAACTTCCAAATGGAATCACGCTTACCCCAAATGGTGTTCTTACGTGGTTCCCCCATGGTCCCCACTCAGCAACAATAGATGTGCTCGTGGTGGACGAATGTGATTCGCAGGACATGCAAACGTTCTCGTTGTCTTCCATTCCCTGCTCGTGCCACAATGGAGGAAGTTGTATGCCAACACCTGAAACTGTAGGGGAGGGGCACTACGACTGTCTGTGCCAGCCTGGCTTCACTGGACCAAGTTGTGACATAAACACGAATGAGTGCCAGTCCTCTCCTTGTCAAAACAACGGCACATGTATAGATCTGGTAAACTCTTTCTTCTGCACCTGTCCCGTTGGTGTCACTGGGGAATATTGTGCCACTCTCGATGAATGTGCTTTGAACCCATGTTTCCCCAACGTCTCCTGCATGAATCTACCTGATGGTCATTTGTGTGGAGACTGTCCAACTGGCTTTGAAGGAGATGGCACAACATGTCTTGGTGAGTGTCCTTGCTAACTTATTTATAACGTTCTATTCACTCTATGCATGGGCTTCATGAATGTTTTCAGTTGCTGTGTGTCCCGTTTAGAGTAAGATGCTCATTGGTTTGTTTATAGTCTTTAATGCGACATTTAAAGCCTCACTTTTTCAGTTACATCCTTTAAAAATTAATACAAAAAAAAGGAAAATAAATCGGAAATACCTAAGGGGAACGTTGAAATTCCTTGTATTTAACTAATAGATTTGTTGAATGTATGCAGACTTTTGACACCCTTGGTCCTGTTTGTTCGACATTTCGCCACTAAGTTTTTTTTCTAAGAAGAAGTGTCTAATTCTAGTCTGTGACTTTCTTTAAGAGATCTAAAACTAATTTACTAATGGGCATTGGAGTGTTGCTTTGGGTGTTTCTGCCCGGAGGTATGTGCCAGTTTTTAACTGTGTTTGTTAAATACGCGAGTGTGGTAAGTAAGTACAGGTCTTAAGGTCAGACAAAGGAAATGGAGAGACTTTGAAGGTCATAGAATCTAAAAAAGATCTATCAGAAATATGGAGGAATTGAGGAAGCCGGGGATTGCTACCTGTCCTAGCATACCATAGAACCTCTCCGGTTGTTTCAATAAATTCACGAAAACCCTAAATACTTCCCTATAATGTCGGAAATCTACGATTCCATGTTTCTTCAGTGCTACCATTTTCCTGCAATGACAAGTTCCAGCAAATGAGGAAGAGAGGCGAATCCCCGACTGACGGTGTGCACAACATTAACATCAATGGACAGGCTACACCGGTGTACTGTGACATGTCCCGTGACGGTGGGGGATGGACCCTGATCGTGACGAGCAAGTCAATGAGAGTGTGGGATAAAGCAAATATCTTGTCGTATAACGAAGACAGTCCAACTACCAACGACGACTACTCCATTCTGGCCAAGGCTGATCGGATCAAAACGACTACTACTTCTAGTGTCGTGCAGGTAATGGAGTTAGCCGTTATAATTACATTGTAGTTGATTTTGAATGCACTTGCATAATGCATTTGATAATGGCTAAAATTAAAGTAGGCCATTCTGCAACATTAATATGTCTATTATAGTATAGAATGATAACTTTTTCTTTAATGCTAATTCATTGACCCTGCAATAAAAGTAGCAGTGCATGGACCTTAATTTTAAAAAAAATATAGTTCTGCCGACTGGTGGAGTATTAAGCTGCCTGTTGCTCACTTAAGATTTCGCTGTAACATTTAATCATGCTGTTGTACTCAATCAATTATAAAAAAAACTTAATTTTATATTCAATAGTAGAATGAAAATGGTGCGTTTAAAAGGAAGACGTGATTATCTATCTGAATCATTTCATTAGTACAAATCGGGATATTTGTAAAACAATATCGTGTAAAAGTATTTCTGAATATTTAGAAAATAATACTAAGACCAATATTTTGTTGGTGGGTGAACGAAATGAATTGCAAATTATAACAGTTCACTTCCCATCAAATACAGTAATTGCAGTAAGTCAAAGCAGACTAATTATAATCCGTTCTCCTTTAAACATTGCAGTATCGACTTGAGGCCGAGGCCCTAGGACGCTGGGGTGGGGTGTGGGAAGTTCCTCTTGACTATTCCTTCACCCACAAGAGGAACAACCAGACCGACGTGATCCTCGTCTCGAAGTTTGATAACTGGGAGTACGGACCGCGGAGTATCGGGCAGAGGATGCCGTGGATCGTGGAGGACCCCGGCCTTCCAGCCGTGTTGACAACCGCTGAGATGCCTTCCCATACATGGTACGGCACTGTTGTCGGCAGTGACCTTGGTCTCACCATATTCAACGACTTCAAG
This sequence comes from Branchiostoma belcheri, assembly GCF_001625305.1. Classification (NCBI taxonomy): domain Eukaryota; kingdom Metazoa; phylum Chordata; class Leptocardii; order Amphioxiformes; family Branchiostomatidae; genus Branchiostoma; species Branchiostoma belcheri. Next base: position 342,071 of record NW_017803080.1, on the reverse strand, counting down.
GCCCCTTGGATCCAAAACAAGGCTGATTCCCCAAGCTTCATCTGGTACTGGTTACGCGAACAACGTAAGTGTCGAATATCCCAATCAACAAGCATTCTACACAAAGAACCTGGGGTTCTGTGACCATCGTGATAACACTTCAACATTTTAAAAAGGCAACCATGAATGTAATTCTACAGCAAAACGTAATGTGGTCATCACGACCCTTCCTTTTTATGCATGTTGACATATTCGTGATACCTACCCTTGTTGCTGCTAATGGAAACAATGGTAATTTTTTTAGCTCCAATTTGTCGCCTGATTTTTACTTTTACTGCAGATGAAGATAATATTGACTCTGCCTTTTTTAACAAATCATTATACCTTTATCGAATCGAATTATTTAAATGTAAAATCTCATTTTTGTCTACCAGGACCCTACAACTTTTATGGGCATAGTTTTATGGGCAATATTCATGGGCGTAGTTTTATAGGTCAAACTAAAATTAGTGTGATTTACAATTGTCATACAGGCCCTCCACCGGAGTAAGGACCCTCTGATGAGATCACAACGGGATGGTTTACTCTGAACTCAACGTAACAAGAACTGCTTGTAGTCAACATACCAACAAGATGAGAGTATGATAATGTTGCCTAAAGGCTAATTGAAAGTTGATTTAACTACATAAATTACAAAGGAACAATGGTAAGAAGTATAGCTAAGCAAACATATTTGGTACTAAAAATCGATGATATAACTCCACTGGGTTTGACTTCTTTGTTAAAAAAGTATCTTTTTCTTTCCCGTTATGTGTGCGTTTTATATAAGCTGTTTAGAAAAGAGTGCTTTTTTTTAAAAAAGGCGTGTAATTTAGTCAAAGAACTCACCTAAAATGAAGTTTTAATCAACGTTACTTGACCTCAAAAAGAACTCTACCAAACGGCTCGATGGGTGTAGAAAAACGTGATTGACACGATTGATATTTGATGTTTCCTATTATTTGACTATGATTGCCTCTCGTTTCAATTTTTGACTTACCAGAAAACTATTGTGTCACTAGCTAAAATGTATTATTTCAGGCTTAACGCAATAACAAAGGATTTAAGATTCTGCATTAAGAACCTTTCAAGCAAAAAAGAAAATGTATGGGAACAATTTTAGCCACTTTAGCATCTTCAAAACACATTTTAACCCTATCTAGACGGGGGGGGGGGGCGTAAAAGTGCCTGAGTCAACTTTAATGTCAGATAGCGTCTGAACGGTTTGCGCTAGAAACATCAAAGTTGGGGACTTTTCTTAAATTCTGTTAACAACATTTTTTTAAATTAGTGAGTTGACATTATAATTTTTTGTGTTGCCAATGGGTTTTGTAACAGGCATTTTTTTGCAAAATTCAGTAATTTTCGTTTAAAAAATCAATTTTTAGGTTTTGAGGTTACACATGCTTTCAAACATAACATCTTATATGATTTTATGAAATTTGTCATAATAATCATGCATAATTTATGCTAATTTCATCAGGTCATTGGTCAAATTCAAAGATGGCGAACCATATCATTATATCAGGTATATCACACTTTTTGTTAAACTATTGTATACTATTAGGTTTTTCTATCTATACGTTTTGGACTATTAAATCACATGGGTGACGTCCTAATGACGTATCATGTCATAATGACATAATACCACGAAACATTTAGTGGCCCTACGATATACCATTCACGAGTTCTTAGGAGGCGGCTTATCCCAAAACGTCCAGTCTAGATAGGGTTAATACTATTACAACTCAGTGGGAAGTTTCATAGAATTGAATGGGTAATACATTGAAGAACATCATTAAACCATTGAATGTTTTCTGCAATTTATTGTATTTAATCAATAACTGTAAATGATGATTCTCCCGGTTACGTGTTGTACTTGCACATTAGTTATGTTTCGACCTCTATGTTCGTCTGACGAATTAACACGTATCAAGTACTAATTGATTAGATTTCAGCATTTTTGTATGTTATTGCAATCATTTGTCTGTATATGCCTTAATGTATGATACGTATAAATACAAGTAACATACACATTACATTAAATGTTCTGATGTGATCTGAAAGAGTATTGTATGCTTTTATAGCTGCTGATGTTCTTGGCTTTGTCGGTTTAAAATCATTCCTTGTTGCAAATCTTACAATGTATCTCCCTAAAGGTAGAGTTTATGTCATCAAAATGTACACACTGCCCTCCTCCCGGCGCTGCCAAAAAAAAAAATTCCATCCAATCAACAGCTGTACCTGTGAAACCGTAATATGCTTGTTCTTGTAGCAAATGGTTGTGATCCACTAATGCAAAAGCACAGGGGAAGTCCTGCAAAATAGCCCCGACAATGTTCCCTTGGTCGATTTTACAGTCATGTACTAGTTATTAACTAGTGGAAAGAGTGCAGTGCCAGTTGAGTGATGAAGACATGTTGGTAAGGTGACATCGGGGCATTCACTTGAAAATATTCTGATCTTTGATTACTTAAAACTTTCTCTATAACTTCACTACTGTGTTTCTTCTTGTATCTATAAAATGTAAAGTAGACACCATTCAAGAATACTATGTAGTCTTGCTATGTTAATATATATTTTACTGAAATTCAAAAATTGAGAGCGATTGATTTTGCCATTATATATTTATTTCAGTAAAGAACACACCATCACAAAACAATTCTCAGCTTTAACGTTGGGTAAAACAATTTAACTAAAATTCAAAGCAGCAGGAAATAGATTATTCTTCAACTAAAGCCACGAGAAGACACAGATGTCTTCTGTATCCTGCAAGCACCAGGCTTGGTGAAAAATAATAATATATTTATACGTATACAATATATTCATATTGCATCTATATCTATCAATCTATTAATCTTCATAATAATATCTATCTATCTATCTTTATATATATATATCCCCATCTCTCTGCGTGTGTGTAATGTAATATATGCTTATTATGTATGATTCTGTTATATATGTTTATGATATATAATTCTAAAACATGCTTCTGCTACAGTATCAAGAAAAACACGGCTACAAAATTAGAATAATTTCTCTGACCTGCAAATGTGATGACTACCTTTTCATAGCTTCTTTATTTGTCTCGCATAAACCACATGGTGATGGTGACTGGTTTATTATTCCTACATTCACATAAACATATGCAAGTTAAAAATCTTGGCAGCCAATGGCTGAATTGTAGACTTCTTACAACTTTAAATCTTTTAAAAACTTATTTAGTGTTATAAGTTTTAGACTAACGACTAATCAAAATCAACGGTACAGTAAGACTGATCGTCCAGTATAACATCTGGTATGTTACAACTCAAGATCCGAAAATGAACAGGCTTTCATCATTTAATAACTTGGTCATGAAAAATATAGACCTGGCTCTTTGTAAATCTTATCTAATTGTTGTGTCAATAAAGAATCTAATCTAATTACACTTTTAGGTTTGAAAGTCTGTAGCACGCTGGTTACTGGACCTAGTGTACCTGCTAGTTATGGTGGTAAACAGTTTCTATAGGCCGGGGAATTCAAGTAGAAACTGAGCGTAGTTCCTGCACAGTTCATGCCGTCGATGGGTCTGTGTAATTAGGGAGAGTTCAGACAGGGATGAGCTATAACTGATGTTCTGTTTAAGAATTATCTTATAGGCTCTTTTCTGTACTCTCTCTCTATGGAATGAGAATCAGCAACTGTAAGTCCCGGGTGGCTCACTTGACACGCGTATTGCAAAACTGGACGTATGAACCCGACATAGACAAGTACAAGGTCAACACTATTCCGGCAATATTTATACAGTGTCCTCAACGTGTAGAGTCTTCTGCTACTAGGGCCGATGGTTGTAACAGGGCCTTGGGGTGCCCAATCATTTCATATACATACTCGGAAATACAGATACAATGAAAAAATCAATGCGCATCATCCGAGCCCCCAATAACTACTCAATTACCGAAAATCAAAATAATCCGTCAAATCCTCTGGGAAAAATACGTATATGACTGTTTGAAAAACAGATGTATTTTCAATATTACTCCACAAGACTGTAGTTTGTATCACCATAGTAAGAACATATTTAAAGTTAAAACTTTTGGTCCAACACAAAAATTTCTCTCACCTAGAGCTTTCGACCAGTCACTCTGGTCTTCCTCAGTAGACTGACCCAGTGAAGCTTGTCACGTGGCTTCTTTGAAGTGTGACGTCAACACTGGGTCAAAGGTATCTGGTAGACGATGTCGGCCCCCGTCGCGGTTCAATGTAGGGTGATGGGCCCTGATGTAGATGGCTTTGACCCAGTGTTGACGTCACACTTCAAAGAAGCC
>NW_017803080.1:326989-337723 GCF_001625305.1 Branchiostoma belcheri | reverse complement strand
GCTTTGACCCAGTGTTGACGTCACACTTCAAAGAAGCCACGTGACAAGCTTCACTGGGTCAGTCTACTGAGGAAGACCAGAGGGACTGGTCGAAAGCTCTAGGTGAGATAAATATTTGTGTTGGACCAAAAGTTTAACTTTAAACATGTAACAACCAACACAGATGAACTTTCATGATAGTATAGTAAGAACATGTTACAGTTGCTTCAGGTCATGACACCTGTCTGATTCATGGTGACGTGACATTTAGAGCTCACATCGTGGTTTCCTCCACAATTGGCACCTGTGACAGTCACCGTCCCTGTTGTACGGGTTGGCATGGTCTATCCACATTATCCCTCCGGTGCTTGTTGAGGTAAGGGCCCCAGTCAGGAGGACTGAGGATGCTCCTAGGATTGCCTCGTTCCTGTTATGTTCAAGTTGTACAATTATTTCACCGTAACTGCATGGCGCAACAAGGAGCGTTGGAAAACAAGCTGTATCTGTCCCTGAGGGACATGACTTTATGTTTTTAACAGAAATTGTTAACATATATAAGTTTGAAACTTTGAAACTTTATTAGAATAACCATTAGCGGTGGACCCTAGGGTCCACCGCTAGTCTTCCTGGTATTCATACATGTACATACAGACGATACATTATACAAACATAGTGGACAACTGGACAAGTCACAACACATCTAAATCAATAACATATTTACAATATACATAATTTTTAAAAAAACTGACAATCCTGTCGAACAGTGCTTGTGACCTACTGATGGAGGTATTTGAGCAAACCCTCCTTAATGACTCTCAGGGATTGTGTGATTGTGTGGATTGCATAACAATTGGAAGGTTATTCCACACACTAACAGCCCTGTACATGAAACACTTCTTCCGTGCGTTAGTTCTAGGTTTGTCTAACAGAAAAGACTGTTTAGCAGGAAAAAAATGGATGTATATTATTTTTCTCTGGGCAATCACGGCGGTCAATTTCTAGGCTAAAGTTTCCAATTCTACGGAGGGGTATCAGGTTACCGGGGTTCCACGCGCGGGTTCCGTGGTGCCAGTCTCAGCGGTAAACATTATTTTCATCAGTTATAAACAGTTTCACGGGGACTCTCTTGTTCAAATGTGATAAAATCCGCACTGCATATAGCTCAAATGTTGGTGTTTTTATTACAATGCTTAAATGTGCGTGAAATCACTCTCGACGCGTCGAATGCTTATTCTAGAACAATCGACGTCAATAACCATACAACTGATTTAAACCGACCCCAAATCTCTCCGAAAATTCCATATTTTTGCATTTTAGAGAACAGTATAACAAAATTAAGATTTGAGTCGGACAGTTTTCTTCATTTCAAAGTTCAAGTGTTGGTAAGATAGAAAAATTCGCCCAAAAAAGCACTTTTTCAACTTTCAAGACGGATAATTTCAGAACGCCGCCATCTTAAAAAAAAATCCGTCCGACACAGATCGAGATTTTTGTCTTACCTACAATTTAAAACGTTTCTGAGGTAAATTGAATTTGTTTTCTTGCGGTTTAAATACCAAGTTTGCACGCATGTCAGGCCGTGTGAGTAAGTACAGGGGGTAACTTATATCCCCGTAAACAACAATTACGATCTTCAAGGTCACACACGATAACGGCAGTAGCTTCGTTACATGTTACATATCCACTATAAAACAGGGCATAGATATACGGTACCGAAATTGGTTTATATTTGTGAAAAGGTGATTTTTACTGTTAGGCGGTACCGTGTAAAAACGGGCTTGAAGCCGCGGGTTTACTGTACCTGACCGCGGGTAACCCCGCATCGAACGAACGTTCGGTTCGATTGACGTCATATCGAACATGATTCGATTCGAATGACGTCATATCGAACATGATTCTGTTCGATGAAAAGGTTGGAATATTTGGGCCCAAATTTGACCATCGTGAATCTGGTATTTCCAGGACTTTGGTCATTAGGATTTAGAGCCGGTAAACACTCAATTACGTCCTAACCAGGCTTGTAGAGAGTCATTGTGATTAAATCATTCTTTACAGGCCTGTTTAGGACGTAGAAGTATTAACCGGCTCCAGGCCCTACTGAGCATGGTCCTTTTTCGAACGCCTGTTGCAGCAGGCCTTTCAGGTAAATGCCGGTCGGCGATGGAAACCGACACTCAAAAACTTACTACGTGCACTAATGGACATGTGTGAGTAAATATACTATAATGGTATGACTAGCAGGCTAGCTTGAATACTTACAGTCTCCTTATCAGACCGACATTTCGTGTCGTGCCGGTCGGTCTGAAGCACTTCCGTGCCCGAGCGAACCAGAGCGCAGACTAGCTCAGTCCGGGGACGAGGTTTGAACACTAATACATCGACTACTCTACCATACTGCATCTTTTTCTTTTAGAACGTGCTTCCGCTGCAAACATCTTTATTTAGTTAAAGGTTACTTGAGTTTGAATAGCAAATAAAGCTCTTTGATCACAACCATTTATTTTTCACCAGCCGACGTTAAGTTTCGATGATCGTCTGTTGCACTACGTTCGGAAATGCATTGTTAACAGTAAAATCTAGCTTAAGTGCACTGTGAACCAAGTAACAGTGCACTGTGAACCATTAGTGTACTATGTACCAAGTAACATCTAGCATCAGTGCAGAGTGAACTAGTCAGAATTGCCCTGATGAAGATGACAGACGGCCATCGAAACGTCGGCTCGTGAAAAATAAATGGTTGTGATCAAAGAACTTTGCTATTCGATATTCATTCGTTTACCAACCTAATGAAATTATTTACGGCTTACTTGAGTTTGTCAGAACATTTCATACATTCTAAAAGACAAACTTACGAATGCAATGATGATGTTGATAACTGCCACCAGGGGAATCATGACCAGACTGACACTTGCGATGCAGTTTCCCAGCACGTGGAACGGTTGTTGCGGCCACCAGCGAAAAATGCCGATATATATCAGATGCACCTGAAAAACAATCCGATTTCCGTGAGCGCTACCTCTGTAAACATTCAATGTGAACATGTGATCAGCAACCACGTGAACTTACATGTTCTCAACATCAAATGCTCATTAATATTTTGTGTCTAGAGTTTGTAAACTTTGGGGAAATCTTGGCATGAATATTAAGAATAATCTAAATTTAGTATTTGAGTATGTGATGTTAAATTTCATCATAATTGCTTGAACTGTCATTGCGCAGGACAGAAAAATATGCATTTTACTTACAAAATACAACAAAAATTGCTTCTGGGCAGAAATGAAATTGTTTCCATTTCTGGATTTGTCAAGTTGGTGCTTTTAGGCAAATTCGACAATTTTATATTTGCAGCTACGCTGTTCGATGTGCAAAAAACAAGCATGTGCAAATAGTTTTAATATTTTAATGCAAAGTACATGAACCGCATGCGTTTTTTTACTTCCCTCCAAAATGTCAAGAAGGTTTTATTTTCAGTTGCGGTTGTCATTCTGTCTGTCTGTCTGCCATTCTGTCTGTCATTCCGTTGATCAAGAAGAAGTGACTGACCAACATGAGGATGGGGATGTAGGACACCCAGGCTGCTGCCATCATCCCGTTCACGACAGTGGCACAGCAGAAATAGCAGACGGGCTGCAGCATGTGGCTCAGGTGCGACATCCAGCGGTTCAGCGCGGGACAGCAGCGAGCACAGCTATCACCTGATGAGGAGAAAAATCACAAGGTGTCACCTCGCAATACTTGGTACCTGTTGAACATGTCTATTAATATTGCATTTTACATAGTATGCTTCTTGTAAACGTCGTTAAAACTTGCAACTTTTGGTGTGTGTGTGGGGGGTCGTTTCCATTATTCTATTGCAGTAAGGCGTTTAACAGAAAGAATTTTCATTATGCTCTGTCGGGCCTTTAGTCATGGATGCCCCATTTTTGGTGACGTCTCAGGGAGGAGCCTAATTGTACAGTATTTTGTGCAGTTCGCTAGAGTTTTAGGAATTGTACAGGAAATGCATAGAATATCCACATGTGTCACAGCTGTATTTGTTGACATGCCCGCATTCCTGGAAACCCTTTGAAAAACGGATTGCCCCGGATGACCTACATGTACTTTGTGTCACTACGGGGCTCGTTCACTATGCACTCAGGGGAGGGGAGGGTACCAAGGCTTCCCTCAAAACTATGAAATTAGGGCAGTGCCATTCAAACAATAACCCTAGCAGCAACCACCGTCGCAATGGAAATGCGTATGTTTTATTGCCAATCTTGTCAAATTCATCGAACCCAATCTATAAGCGCTGTGCCCTGAGCGAAACCTTTCCTGTTGAAATCGGTGTTCGGCAAGGGTGTATTTTAAGCCCCAACCTTATTCAACCTGTACATTAGTGATCTCATAGACAAACCCAAATCAGAAAACCTAGACGCCCCCCTATTACAATCTTTAAAAATGAATAGCCTATTTTATGCCGACGACATTGTTCTTTTGTCGGAAAGTAAGCAGGGACTACAAAATGCAATTAACACTTTCGGCCGATATTGTCAAGAATGGAAATTATCTATCAACGTAGCAAAAACCAAAGCTATAGTATTTAACAAAAGAGGCCTTTTATTGTCTAACATTAGTTTCTCATTATATGATAAAGAGATAGAGACAGTTCCGTCATATTGTTACCTAGGAGTTATGTTTACTGCAGGATGTACATTTAAGGCTGCCATGAAAAATTTACAAGAGAGAGCCTCAAGAGCAATGTTCAGCATCAGAAGAACTCTTGGAGAAACTAGATCTTCCGTATCACTTCATTGTAAACTGTTTGACACATGTATTGTACCGATATTATTGTATGCATCTGAAATCTGGTGCAGTAGCAATATGAATGACAAAACTGCAATGGAAACTGTACATTTGAAATTCTGTAAATACATTCTCGGAGTTCGGAGGAACGCCAGTAACTTCGCATGTAGAGCGGAACTGGGACGTTTCCTTTACTGATAGAGGCTCAATGCAGAATGCACAGTTACTATTTCAGATTAGCCAACGAAGTACATACAAGTAGTCTTTAATATGAAGCCTATATGGTACAACAAGAGCTAGATCGCCGAAAAACACCCTGTTGGTTATCTAATATAAGAAAACTGTTAGAGGAGTCCGGCTTTGCCTACCTGTACATTAATGGTCACTTAAACAAGCCGTCGCATTTAAATGAACTAAAACAAAGACTAAAAGATAACTTTATACAAAAATTCAACTCAGAACTACAAGTAAAAGAAAGAAGAGAAAACCAAGGCAACAAACTAAGGACATAAACATTCAAAGAGATTTATGAAAGAGAAACATTGGGGCCTAACAGAGCTATCCCATGGTAACTGCATGCCACTACCGGCTGCTGTGTGTTCAATGGAGGGCTTCTTGTTTAATGTTTTACTATTCCTACTTCAGACTAGCTACGGGACTAATAGACAACTTAGAACAATGATAGTCTAAATTGGTACATGAAATTGTAACTTCCGCTCCCTTTTTGTTCATGTGAAGGGTAATTTAAGGGGAATCCCATAAAACATTAATAAGAGACTAATATCAGTGCACATTTGTTACCTATTTTCAGTACAACAAACATTGTACGCGGTTGAGTACTTACAGTAGAGATAGGTGAGAGCCACACACTCCAGGAGGATGAAGATATAAGGTTGGATGATACTAGCGTAGCTGTCCACTAGGGTCAGAAGGTAAGTCCCACCCTGTAACAGAGTTTCAACAATTTGGCTTGTTACCTCCTGGAAAGGAAACATCCTTCCGCGAAAGGGTATTAGAAGAGGTTGTGATTTTCATGTTCGCAGCTGTTTCTCGCGTAGGGATGGATGGATTTTTTTTGGACTCGGTGTATGTGATGCTACTGGGCTATAGATGATGCACATTCTTTTGCTTTTATTGTATATGTGTTTTCCGGCTGCCTCCGGACACCCCTTTCGCCATGAAAATGGTCGGGCGGGTTGACCGTTTGTGTATTTAAGGTATTATCGGTTTGGTTCACTTTGTTTAGGCTTCGATCAGAGGGGTGTCCAGTTTTGTTTAACAATATGCGCCAAAACGCTGTTTTCCATGGATTCATAGCCAGATTTAGTGAAAATATGCACAATTCAAAGAACGTTTGGTGAAAATATATATTTCTTTGCGGATTTATGGTGCCTTTGAGCTCGATCGAACCCGGAAGTGATAATATGGGGGCATGGTATCTGGTAAAGGTAGCTAGTCACAAGTATGCAAATGAGTATTATGCAAACTTTTGCATACGTGCCTATATTACTGCAACTTCTTGTTAACCCTTGTATATTTGACGTACTACTATAAGCAGCAAGCTTCAACTATGTAACATTTCGGATCCCAGTCATTATGTTTTCGATCGTAATATTTGTGGATTCGTACCATGTGCCCGCGTTTTGCCTCCTGAGGAATGTATGTCATAACACTGATATTTTTAACGTCTGATTTAACGGTTAACGTTCCGGTTGTTATTCTGGGTTTTTTTACGAGTTCCTTGCGGCAAATTAGATATAATTCCATAATTAAGTTCATGGGTACATGTTATAAGTTGCAGATGAAAATGTTGACCTGTGTTAACACAACCTAGAACGCTTAGTCTAACACATAAAATTTAACACCATCAACCATTCATAACAAATAGCATATAAGAATATACAATAAAAAGCCCGGAGGTAACATAAAATCTCAGATTTTACTACTTTGTGTTAAAAGTAGGTCGTCATTCCGTGGCTTATGCTTAAAATCTTTTTTGAGCCTCGATGAATTCTGACGTTTCATGCAAATATATCTATCTAATGTGTTGAATGAAAATAATTAAATTGTTCTTCAACCTCTAACATAAAAGAAAGGTGATTCACCGTAATTTTTAACCGAAACTCTCTGTCTTCATTGGCATTCGAATTCTGACCCAGTGCTGGCGTCAAATGATCACGTACCTAAAGCACTCGGGTAAGGAAACTGGTGACGACCGAGAGACCGAGAGATTCTGTCAAAAATTATGTTAAATTATCTTAAGTTGGATGACGATTTTATTACTTCCACGATTTAATGGGCTAGTGTTATTCATCTGTGTGACGACGTTCCAGGTTGTGTTAATTACCACAGGTCAACATTTTCATCTGCAACTTATAACATGTACCCATGAACTTAATTATGGAATTATATCTAATTTGCCTCGAGGAACTCGTAATAAAACTCAGAATAACAACCGGAACGTTAACCGTTAAGAGTCATTGCACGAGAAAACCAGGCAAAACCAGGCAGAGGTCGGAAGATGGGGGTCGGCCAAATCGGCTCATACTTTGTATGTAAGATAGGTATGAGGAACTATTAACAGCCATATAGTTAAAACCCTCCAGCTATTTTTCGTTATGGAGTTCTGGGACCCCCCTCTGAGACCCTCAAAAATCTAACAATTTATGGCTGAAAATTACTGAAATTACAATGGACACCACGGTAATTCCTATAATGATATGAACATGCGGTTTCTTTTGTCACATAGCATGGGTCTTTTACTTTTACAAAACAAAAATTGAAGCTGCAACATTGAAGTTAAAAGGGTATGCCAGGGGGTTACCAGAACCAATGAAATCAGAATTTTCATCTTTCTAAATTTTAGTAATTTTTAAGTAGCCTTTTCTCCGTCACGCGGCAATTTTGATAAACGGTTTTATCGTTGCTGGAAAGAGGAACATCTGCTGATTCAGAAACAAGTGTCGGTTAATTGGGACACGCATAACGCGGGCCGTGAACGAAGGGTCTTTATGGGGTTTTTCCGGGTTTTGGACCATAATAAATTAGGTAACAACGTCTCTTTACGGGGTAAATCATGGACATTTTTGTGCAGCTGCATGGGATCAATGAACAATTGTTGAAAAATGCTAAAAATAATGAGAAATATTCGTTGGGGCTCTACATGGGGGATACAAGGATACTTAAAAAGCAAATTAAACTGATTTTACACAATTTATCACATCTTATCTGTAATTTCCATTGATAACTACCTTTCAAAATTAATTTTGTGCATCCACTTTGTGCTAAATAATATGGAGGCTATGTATGGGGGTTATCAGAACACCATGTGTGAAAATAGCTACCATATAGCTACACACAAGCCGCATGGGTGCATACACTTACTGATAGATACAAGTACTCTAAATGAACACTATAGCAACATGACTAAGAATATGAGGCGTTTAAGCTAAACACAATCGTAAAAACAGGCAAATTCAACTGAAGGCCACTGAAAAAATTACTCAGACCACTTAGGATCGCTGTATAAGTCAGCAGTAGGTCGGAAGATGGGAAGGTCTTTGAAATCCACTCATACTCAAGAGGGGCGTTCTTCCCACAGTGGCTTTCTGAATAGTGAACAGTTTAGCATTTTCTTTAGCTTGTACAATTTGCTATTTACGAAATTATCATGAAATGAAAGGCTTTTTACTTGGATTGTTGAGAAAACATCTTAAATGAATTGAGCATATCGTAAATGCCTTTAAGACCTTATGACACCAAGGCGATTACCAAAGGCTGTAAAATAATAGCACCGAAAGTATACATTCAATATAGTCTGGAAGTTGGTTTTAATCATATATATTATGATTGAGAATTTTAGTTTGTACGGCGTTCCAAAAGTGCATTTTTGGAGACGCTCCTGCAAGCTTCACAATCGTGGCAATCGCCCGCCTTGGGCATCTCTTTTTGCAAAACTTATCTTTGCAAAAACAAAACAAAACATAAAAATGCAAAAAGTCTGCCAGGCCTGGTTTGTACTAGGGTGCAGGGCATGAAAATTTGGAATGTATCACGAGAACTGTACATATTTATTGTAAACGTCATTGGCCAAATCTTGATTTAAATATTTTAACTGCTAATCATCAAAGTGAAACAAAGTCAATCAAATTCATTTTATATTTAATTCTTACATTTCTAAAACATATCATATTATACGTCTGTGATATATAATAAGTTAGTTCTAGAGTTAATTTACTTACTTAGATGTAACATATTAATACTAACTAATAGCCTCTGATTCAAGCAAAGACACTCATACACCAAAAGAAGGTACAGGTTGAGCTGTCCTAGATATTAGAACAACTGTGTTTTTCTTTCTCATTTGCCAAAGTCTCAAAAGTACACATGTGGAAAACTAAAACAGTTCTACATGTCAACGTGCGCATAATGGTTTGTAGATCTAGAGAAAATGGTCTATTTTCAAAATAGGACCTGCTATAAGGAAATGAAAGTGTGGAGCTTTCAGACTAATTTGCATCATCTTGTCTTGACTTGTCTGACTTTTGTTCCTTTTTTCGACTTCCAAAAATTTGTCTTCACTTTATTTGCATATCAATCAATAGGTTGTGTTTATAAACCTGCTTTCCCCTCTGGTCTCTCAGTCACTGACAAAAGCTAGTGGATACTAGCTGAAACGTCTGATGTTTTCAAAATCATGTCCAGTTGCTTGAGTAACTGTTTTTTGGCGAAAGTGTTTTGCTATGTGCTTTTAAATTGTTCATCTTCGGTTTTCAATTAGATCATGAAGTGAGACTTTTCATCTCTCTTATGTTTAGTTCCCCAGAAACAGGAACACTATCCTTGCAGGTTAGAGGAACATCTTTCATTTCAGTCAGAAACATGTCTTGTCTAATACTGGACCACACATAACACATAAATTGGCCATGGGGCTATTAGATCATACAAATCGATCAGATAAAATGTCGTAGTGAAGGGCAATATATGGACATTTTTGTGTAGTTGGAGGACAACCATGCATAGAGATGTTGTGAAAAATGATACCGGTTTAAGGGGGCTCTGCATGGGGGGGGGGTGCATAAGGATACTTGAAGAACGGAATTAATCCAATGCTTGCATAATGACAATATCCAGTAATTTAGGCTTGAATTGTTATAAATATATCAAGAAATAGTCGATGATGGTATAGTCAATGATGGAGATACTTTTCTCATTTGAATTGATTGACATTATATTGTAACGCGATTCTAACTGGTCTTGGATTTTTATTTGGTGAAAATTTACTGCTGATTTGTTATTAGATGATGGATTTTTGATGAATTGGTTTCCTTATCTTATAAGCTGAGTAGAACCAGATGTTCCTGTATACACAATGTATGTAAATGCTAACTAGTTCATTTAATCCAATAATGAAAGCCTGAGTATATTTTGCTAACCTCTATTTTCAGTGGCCTTTAGTTTAATTTGCCTGTTTTTACTGTTATATTTAGCTTACATGCCACATATTCTTAGTCCTCTTGCTAGATAGTCCATTTGGAGTACTTGTATCTATGTGTATGCACCCATGTGGCTTGTGTTTTTTTGGTAGCTGGTTTCACACATGGTGTTCTGATAACCCCCATACATAGCCTTCATATTTTTTAGCACAAATTGGATGCATAAAATTAATTTTGAAAGGTAGTTATCAATGGAAATTACAGATAAAATGTGATAAATTGTGTAAAATCAGTTTAATTTGCTTTTTAAGTATCCTTGTATCCCCCATGTAGAGCCCCAACGAATATTTCTCATTATTTTTAGCATTTTTCAACAATTGTTCATTGATCCCATGCAGCTGCACAAAAAATGTCCATGATTTACCCCGTAAAGAGACGTTGTTACCTAATTTATTATGGTCCAAAACCCGGAAAACCCCCCATAAAGACCCTTCGTTCACGGCCCGCGTTATGCGTGTCCCAATTAAACGACACTTGT
>NW_017803080.1:305262-326706 GCF_001625305.1 Branchiostoma belcheri | reverse complement strand
GTAAAACCGTTTATCAAAATTGCCGCGTGAACGGAGTAAAAGCTACTTAAAAATTACTAAAATTTAGAAAGATGAAAATTCTGATTTCATTGGTTTTGGTAACCCCCTGGCATACCCTTTTAACTTCAATGTTGCAGCTTCAATTTTTGTTTTGTAAAAGTAGAAGACCCATGCTATGTGACAAAAGAAATCCCATGTTCATATCATTATAGGAATTACCGTGGTGTCCATTGTAGTTTCAGTAATTTTCAGCCATAAATTGTTAGATTTTTGAGGGCCTCAGAGGGGGGTCCCAGAACTCCATAACGAAAAATAGCTGGAGGGTTTTAACTATATGGCTGCTAATAGTTCCTCATACCTATCTCACATACAAAGTATGAGCCGATTTGGCCGACCCCCATCTTCCGACCTCTGCCTGGTTTTCTCGTGCAATGACTCTTAAATCAGACGTTAAAAATAACGGGTAATCAGTGTTATGACATACATTCCTCTGGAAGCAAAACGCGGGCACATGGTGCGATCGACGATCGAAAACATAGTGACTGGGATCCGAAATGTTACATAGTTCAAGCTTGCTGCTTATAGTAGTACGTCAAATATACAAGGGTTGACAAGAAGTTGCAGTAATATAGGCACGTATGCAAAAGTTTGTATAATACTCATTTGCATAACAGTGACTAGCTACCTTTACCAGATACCATGCCCCCATATTATCACTTCCGGGTTCGATCGAGCTCAAAAGGCACCATAAATCCGCAAAGAAATATATATTTTCACCAAACGTTCTTTGAATTGTGCATGTTTTCACTAAATCTGGTTATGAATCCATGGAAAACAGCGTTTTGGCGCATTTTTCTAAACAAAGAATTTATCGAAACTGGACACCCCTCTGATCGAAGCCTAAACAAAGTGAACCAAACCGATAATACCTTAAATACACCAACGGTCAACCAGCCGGGCCATTTTCAGGGTCAAGGGGGTGTCCGGAGGCAGCCCGAAAACACATATACAACTAGAAAGGTAACATTTGCAAGCAAATGCAATATGTTTACCTCAGGATGGTCTTGCCTACGATTTAACGTTATACCGTTATTGGGAAAGGATGGGTAGAAGGATATTTTGCTTATATTACTGACTTTTATGTACTGTTATTATAGAGTAACATTAACGTTATAACTGGGGAATTTGAATGTTTTTGCCGTTGTAAGGCCAAGTTTAAAATCTACCGGTCTGCCACTCAAAGATCATTACCATAGACTAGTCTTGTAGTGGCATGTATAGGAGATACTAGTATATATTATACAATCAGCACACACTCTTACCATGTTTGCAATTAGGCCACAGCATGTAACTTTAATCAATGACATCCTCTGCAGCCTGCAAGTAAACTTCAAGTCTTTTTGACAGCTTTAATTACAAACGACTTTGTTGAGCTCGTCTCACAACCTTATTACATTTTTGTAAATAGTAAACAGACGTATGCTGAATAATAATGATAATAAGTTTATTATTATTACAAATACATGACAGAAGGCTCATTGTAAGTACGTATATCATATACATATAATGAAATGACATACAATGATATGAAGAACCAATTCCTATAGTACACTTTAGTCTTTATACTACAGTACATAAGATATATATCAAGCCAGTTTTGTTGGGTTCTTTTGATTGCCGAGCCAGTCAATTATACCCACTTCTATAATAAGTGTTCTTTGAACATTAATATGAAAATCATTGCAATGATGATGAAAATCTACAGTTGTGTAAAATATTGGAACTACACACTCTATAAAACCATACATACATACTTAAAAAGCTATACATGACTTACATATATTATGCAACTTAACATACATAATGAATATTTACTGGCCAAATTGGAGATATAATGTGTTTCGAAATGGTAGCGATGTGCATGTATGTGCTGTATCCTTCTGTGGATGGCTGGGTTCAGCTCTGTTAGGTTCCTCCCCAGTTTCTCACGGACCAAGTTCTGCTTCCTTTCCTAGTAGAGGATACAAAAAGGAGAGTAAGCAAAGTGAGCAGAAACTGATAATATATGTCTAAGTCATTGGACCACAAAAGGAAAGCATAATACATATGTATACAAATGTATAAATATATCAGTCGGGGTCCAAGAGGGTATATAATATATGTCAAAGGGGGTATATGATATATATCAAAATTTTACAGCAGACCAATTTGTTAATACAGAGAACACTGTTGTCTGTATGCAATGAAAGAATAACAACGCAAGCATAAGACTCAAGTTACAAATTAAGTGAAACCAGACGTTCACATATTTCTTCATATACATTGAAGCCCCAACACTATTTCTTCTGTCAAATTCCTATAGGAAATTATCCTTATTATGAGAGCTAACTTCACGGGATATGCATCATCGGGATGCGGAATTTTTCGGGATAGGCGTCCCGATAAATCCCGCGAGATATCCGCGTGTCTTGCGTACCGCGGAGCGAAAAAAACAAAACTTGATGCGAGATCTCAAAGTCTACCGCGGGTCCTATCACCGATGGCGGCGTGCCAAATGTTTTACGTCCTGTCGGGCGATCTGGGCAGGGCCAATGGAGCACCCTGACGTCAGTCAACATTGCCATAATTGTGTATATTGTGTACAACGCGTTCCTCACCCGGTCATAGTTGAACTGCTAAATTTTTAAAAAGCTCTTGTGCAGCGAAAACTCACAAAACTGTAAGAAAATAGCAGGAATGAATTTGTAATAACCTCTTCGTCTCCAGTGAATTTTTCGGCAAGTTTTATATATAAACAATCAATCTGTCAAGTTTATAAACCATCTAATAAAACGGGGCGTACCGGCTGGAGTTGTGTTTCATTGTGACATATTGTACTAAATTGGCTTGTTGAAGTCTTCTCGTGTTCTCGTGAGCGTCAAGTAGTCTCTGTATTACGAAAATTAGGAAAGTTTGCCCATCAAAATCGGGGCATGCGTCTCAGTCCCCTCCCCAAACACGTATGAATAAACCCTTGCATCAACAATCAACAACGATCCGGCCACGTTCATTCACGTACGTATTACCCTGAAAGCAAGTTCTTCAATGCGGCTGGCAAAAATTCTTCCGGTGGAAAAAGCATTCTAGTTCTCGATGTCACTTGTGAAAAACGTTTTGGAATGAAATCGGGATGAGAAAAATAGAATGCCGCGTGCAGGGCTGAGGCGGAAAATCGCTACAATACGTCAGGCGGCAGAAGTCTCTGGGGCGGAGAATCGAGCCTTTGAGTTTGAAATCTTACCTCCCAGCCAGTGGGCGGGTCCCCGTCTGTGTGCTAGTGATTGGCGCCGCGCGGTCTGCTAGCTATGCTGCGTGTCGTTTCTATGGCAACATGTGCCAGTCCCAGCAACACGAAATGTATCAATTCTTGATCGTCGTAAACAAGCCAAGGGCGTAAAGAACCTTGGAATTATGCTTCGCCCCCTCTTTTGTATAATGTTTAATCTCTCTTCCGCAACTCCGTGCGTCGACCTCCCATATCTAGGAGAAGAACTTCTCGAGTGGCTGTGTTAGATCGATTTTATATCTGAGATAGCGCGGGTCGGGTGACATCAAAAGCAGTACTTAGCGGGCCGTCCACATCGCAAGGTCAGACAAAAATTCTCGTACCAAGACGGTTGTATTATTTTGTTATCGTTCTAAACAATATTAAGCCACTAAAATTTTCGATATCAAAAAAAAACAAACATTTGATTAAAAACACTATTCGTTTGTGCTACTGTTATCATCATGCGTAATTTGGAAACAAACATGCGCTGCACCGTCTGTCTGTAAAAATCTTAGTCAACATGGTTCCCGAAAAATCCCGCGGGATATCGCCATGAATCCCGATTTGATGCTTATCCCGTGTACGGTACTGTGTTATCCCGAAAAAAGATTGAAACTGTCTGACAAAACGACAAAATGTAATGTTATACTAGTATCCATGTTAATTGTTATATCATGAGTAATAAACGTAAACAAACGCCCCCCTCCCCCTGCCCCGCACCTACATAATTACAAAGTCGACAATAGTTACGGATGAACACAATTCTGTTTAATTTATTTTCAAAACAGCAACAAGCCTAAATCGCTAAACATACGAGATTCTATCAAGTCAGGAGCTAGTAAATTACTAGAGCATAATTTTTAGATTTGAGCCGGCTAGTTAATTGCTAGTGTTTTTTTTTTTGAGCCGGCGATGACATGCAAAAAGTTAAACAAAGTCTCCCGCGTTCTGTGGAAATCTGCAGTCCTAATTGTGGATATTGAACCCAAAATCCCAATGCAATATTCTCTACTCGAGACTGGTATTCATATGACCGTATTTTACGAAGAAAAATGAAAACTTACCGCTACATTGGTCCACTGATGTCTTCTCGTGTCATACAAGGGCGGATGCCCATATTTGGAAAGCTCGGGTGTTCCGTGCGTAGCGCTAGGGTCAATGACCCGCGGTTATCGAACACGCTGTTCCATTGTTCCATGGTTGTTCGAATGTTCCAAACGCGTTCTTTTTGTTCGATTTTTGGCTTAAAATGCAACTTTTTTTACCCATTTTTTGCCAATAAAATCATTTTCTGACATCTATGTTGGCCAAAATGACCAAGGTTCAATGTCTAACGTATCAACCTACTAGCATGCTGAATTTCATTTTCCTCCAGGCTCTAATTACGAAAATATCTACGATTTTTAGGTGTTTGGAGAAGAAGAGGAGGAAATGAGCAAATATAATATGTTTTCCTTCGGTAAACATAATAAAAGCAAAAGAATGTGCATCGTCGACAGCCCGGTAGCAACACATATACCGAGTCCAAAAAAAATCCATCCATCCCTACGCGAGAAACAGCCTGGAACATGAAAATCACAACCTCTTCTAATACCCTTCCGCGGAAGGGTGTCTCCTGTCCCGGAGGTAACAAGCCAAACTGTTGAAACTCTGTTACAGAGTGGGAATTACCTTCTAACCCTAGTGGACAGCTACGCTAGTATCATCCAACCTTATATCTTCATCCTCCTGGAGTGTGTGGCTCTCACCTATCTCTACTGTAAGTACTCAACCGCGTACAATGTTTGTTGTACTGAAAATAGGTAACAAATGTGCACTGATATTAGTCTCTTATTAATGTTTTATGGGTTTTCCCTTAAATTACCCTTCACATGAACAAAGAGGGAGCGAAAGTTACAATCACATGTACCAATTTCGACTATCATTGTTCTAAGTTGTCTATTAGTCCCGTTTAATAGTAAAGCATTAAACAAGAAGTCCTCCATTGAACACACAGCAGCCGGTAGTGGCATGCAGTTACCATGGAATAGGTCTGTTAGTCCCCAATATTATAGCCTCCTGTGCAGGCTCCGGGAGAGTGGGCATTTTGTACCGTGGCCGAAAGAGACAAAAACTAACACCGCAACTTTTGGTGTTTAAACACCGCCACTTTTGTGTCTCAACACCGCAACTTTTGCTGTGTGGAAAACTTACACCCCTCCTCTTTTATAATAGACGGTCCCTATTAGGTCAAAGGTGACAAAGATGACATTCAAACTACGACGACAGAGTCTTCTTATCGTGCATTTAGAGGAAAAGTTTGGTTACGTTGTGACGTTAATTTTTTTTTTTTATAATTTTCTTCAAGCTTTATCCTTATAGATCGGGTTCGATAAATTTGACAAGACTGGCAATAAAACATACGCATTTCCATTGCGACGGTGGTTGCTGTTCGGGTTATTGTTTGAATGGCACTGCCCTAATTTCATGGTTTTGAGGGAAGCCTTGGTACCCTCCCCTACCCTAAGTGCATAGTGAACGAGCCCCGTAGTGACACAAAGTACATGTAGGTCATCCGAGGCAGGCCGTGTTTCCAAGGGTTTCCAGGAATGCGGGCATGTCAACAAATACAGCTATGACACATGTGGACATTCTATGCATTTCCTATACAATTCCTAAAACTCTAGCGAACTGCACACAATACTGTACAATTAGGCTCCTCCCTGAGACGTCACCAAAAATGGGACATCCATGACTAAAGGCCCGACAGAGCATAATGAAAATTCTTTCTGCAATCAAGGACGTTAAACGCCTTACTGCAATAGAATAATGGAAACGACCCCCCCACACACACACACCAAAAGTTGCAAGTTGTGGTGTTGAGACACCGACGTTGCAGTGTTATCATTTGTCCCTGTGGGCCACGGTAACTTTGATACAGTGTTTGGAGAGTTTTTAACACGTTTTTTTAACACCCAGCCACCCTACAACCAGCATCTTTGGCTTGTTGTAGGATGGCCGGCTATCAAAAGAAACGCGTTAAAAAATCTCTACAAAATGCTGTATCAAAATTCCCACCCGCCTGGAGCCTGCACAGGAAGCTACCAATATCAGAGCTCTGATTGCCTGAGTCATCAATTGCATCATAGGGAACATGCGATTAACGACGTTTACAAGAAGCATACTATGTAAAATGCAATATTAATAGACATGTTCAACAGGTATCAAGTATTGCGAGGTGACACCTTGTGATTTTTCTCCTCATCAGGTGATAGCTGTGCTCGCTGCTGTCCCGCGCTGAACCGCTGGATGTCGCACCTGAGCCACATGCTGCAGCCCGTCTGCTATTTCTGCTGTGCCACTGTCGTGAACGGGATTATGGCAGCAGCCTGGGTGTCCTACATCCCCATCCTCATGTTGGTCAGTCACTTCTTCTTGATCAACGGAATGACAGACAGAATGGCAGACAGACAGACAGAATGACAACCGCAACTGAAAATAAAACCTTCTTGACATTTTGGAGGGAAGTAAATAAATCGCATGCGGTTCATATACTTTGCATTAAAATATTAAAACTATTTGCACATGCTTGTTTTTGCACATCGAACAGCGTAGCTGCAACTATAAAATTGTCGAATTTGCCTAAAAGCACCAACTTGACAAATCCAGAAATGGAAACAATTTCATTTCTGCCCAGGAGCAATTTTTTTGTATTTTGTAAGTAAAATGCATATTTTTCTGTCCTGCGCCATGACAGTTCAAGCAATCATGCTGAAATTTAACATCACATACTCAAATACTAAATTTAGATTATTCTTAATATTCATGCCAAGATTTCCCCAAAGTCTACAAACTCTAGACACAAAATATTAATGAGCATTTGATGTTGAGAACATGTAAGTTCACGTGGTTGCTGATCACATGTTCACATTGAATGTTTACAAGCTTAGGGTAGCGCTCACGGAAATCGGATTGTTTTTCAGGTGCATCTGATATATATCGGCATTTTTCGCTGGTGGCCGCAACAACCATTCCACGTGCTGGGAAACTGCATCGCAAGTGTCAGTTTGGTCATGATTCCCCTGGTGGCAGTTATCAACATCACCATTGCATTCGTAAGTTCGTCTTTTAGAATGTATGAAATGTTCTGACAAACTCAAGTAACCCGTAAATAATTTCATTAGGTTTGTAAACGAATGAACAGTAAAGTTCTTTGATCACAACCATTTATTTTTCACGAGCAAAAGTTTCGAATACCGTCTGTCATCTTCATCAGGGCAATTCTGACTAGTTCACTCTGCACTGATGCTAGATGTTACCTGGTACATAGTACACTAATGGTCCACAGTGCACTATTACTTGGTTCACAGTGCACTTAAGCTAGATTTTACTGTTAACAATGCATTTCCGAACGAACGGTCATCGAAACGTCGGCTCGTGAAAAATAAATGGTTGTGATCAAAGAACTTTATTTGCTATTCAAACTCAAGTAGCGTTTTAACCTTTAACTAAATAAAGATTTTTGCAGCGGTAACACGTTTTAAGAAAAAATGCAGTATGATGGAGTAGTTGATGTATAAAAAATATGTCCTCGTCCCCTGACAGAGCGAGTCTGCGCTCTGGTTCGCTCGGGCACGGAAGTGCTTTAGACCAACCGGCACGATACGAAATGTCGATCTGATGAACAGACTATATAAGAGTATCCACGCTAGCATTATCCTGAAAGGCCTGCTGCAACAGGCGCTCGAAAAAGGACCATGCTCAGTAGGGCCTGGAGCCGGTTAACACTTCTACGTCCTGATCAGGCTTGTAAAGAAAGATTTAATCATAATGATTCTCTACAAGCCTTGTCAGGACGTAATTGAGTGTTCACCGGCTCTAAATCCTAATGACCATAGTCCTGGAAATACCAGATTGCCAAGAGAAAACTAATATACCTCCATTTTTTTTTCAAACTTATATATATTAACAATTTCTGTTAAAAACATAAAGTCATGTCCCTCAGGGACAGTTGGTTTTCCAACACTCCTTGTTGCGCCATACCGTTACGTTGAAATAATTCTACAACTTGAACATAACAGGAACGAGGCAATCCTGGGAGCATCCTCAGTCCTCCTGACTGGGGCCCTTACCTCAACAAGCACCGGAGGGATAATGTGGATAGACCATGCCAACCCGTACAACAGGGACGGTGACTGTCACAGGTGCCAATTGTGGAGGAAACCACGATGTGAGCTCTAAATGTCACGTCACCATGAATCAGACAGGTGTCATGACCTGAAGCAACTGTAACATGTTCTTACTATACTATCATGAAAGTTCATCTGTGTTGGTTGTTACATGTTTAAAGTTAAACTTTTGGTCCAACACAAATATTTATCTCACCTAGAGCTTTCGACCAGTCCCTCTGGTCTTCCTCAGTAGACTGACCCAGTGAAGCTTGTCACGTGGCTTCTTTGAAGTGTGACGTCAACACTGGGTCAAAGCCATCTACATCAGGGCCCATCACCCTACATTGAACCGCGACGGGGCCGACATCGTCTACCAGATACCTTTGAACCAGTGATACAAACTACAGTCTTGTTGAGTGATATTGAAAATACGTCTCTTTTTCAAACAGTCATACACGTATTTTTTTCCAGAGGATTTGACGGATACTTTGATTTTCGGTAATTGAGTAGTGATTGGGGGCCCGGATGATGCGCATTTTTTTCATTGTATCTGTATTTCTGAGTCTGTATATGAAATGATTGGGCACCCCAAGGCCCTGTTACAACCCTCGGCCCTGTAGCAGAAGACTCTACACGTTAAGTACACTGTCTAAATATTGCCGGAATAGTGTTGACCTTGTACTTGTCTATGTCGGGTTCATACGTCCAGTTTTGCAATACGCGTGTCAAGTGAGCCACCCGGGACTTACAGTTGCTGAATCTCATTCCATAGAGAGAGAGTACAGAAAAGAGCAAATAAGATAATTCTTAAACAGAACATCAGTTATAGCCCATCCCTGTCTTAACTCTCCCTAACTACACAGACCCATCGACGGCATGAACTGTGCAGGAACTACGCTCAGTTTCTACTTGAATTCCCGGGCCTATAGAAACTGTTTACCACCATAACTAGCAGGTACACTAGGTCCAGTAACCAGCGTGCTACAGACTTTTAAACCTAAAAGTGTAATTAGATTAGATTCTTTATTGACACAACAATTTGATAAGATTTACAAAGAGCCATTTTTGAATAGTCGTTAGTCTAAAACTTATAACACTAAATAAGTTTTTATGATAAATATATAATGGCAAAACAATCGCTCTTAATTTTTGAATTTCAGTAAAATATATCAACATAGCAAGAGTACATAGTACTCTTTAATAGTGTACATTTTATAGATACAAGAAGAAACACAGTAGTGAAGTAATAGAGAAAGTTTTATGTACTCAAATATCAGAATATTTCCAAGTGAATGCCCCGATGTCACCTTACCAACATGTCTTCATCATTCAACTGGCACCGCACTCTTTCTACTAGTTAATAACTGTAGAACCGACCAAGAGAACATTGTCGGGGCTATTTTCCAGGACTTCCCCTGTGCTTTTGCATTAGTGGATCACAACCATTTGCTACAAGAACTAGCATATGACGGTTTCCCAGATACAGTTGTTGATTGGATGGAAATTTTTTTTGGCAGCGCCGGGAGGAGGGCAGTGTGTACATTTTGATGGCATAAACTCTACCTTCAGGGAGATACATTGTAAGATTTGCAACAAGGAATAATTTTAAACCAACAAAGCCAAGAACATCAGCAGCTATAAAAGCATACAATACTCTTTCAGATCACATCAGAACATTTAATGTAATGTGTATGTTACTTGTATTTATACGTATCATACATTAAGGCATATACAGACAAACGATTGCAATAATATACAAAAATGCTGAAATCTAATCAATTATTACTTGATACGTGTTAATTCGTCAGGCCAACAAAGAGGTCGAAACATAACTAATGTGCAAGTACAACACGTAACCGGGAGAATCATCATTTACAGTTATTGATTAAATACAATAAATTGCAGAAAACATTCAATGGTTTAATGATGTTCTTCAATGTATTACCCATTCAATTCTATGAAACTTCCCACTAAGTTGTTATATTAACCCTATCTAGACTGGACGTTTTGGGATAAGCCGCCTCCTAAGAACTCGTGAACGGTATATCGTAAGGCCACTAAATGTTTCTTGAAATTATGTCATTATGACATGATACCACGTCATTAGGACGTCACACATGTTATTTAATAGTCCAAAACGTATAGATAGAAAAACCTAATAGTATACAATAGTTTAACAAAAAGTGTGATATACCTGATATAATAATATGGTCGGCCATCTTGGAATTTGACCAATGACCTGATGAAATTAGCATAAATTATGTATGATTATTATGACAAATTACATAAAATCATATAAGATGTTATGTTAGAAAGCACGTGTAACCTCAAAACCTGAAAAATTGATTGTTTAAACGAAAATTACTGAATTTTGCCAAAAATGCCTGTTACAAAACCCATTGGCAACACAAAAAATCATTATGTCAATTAACTAATTAAAAAAGATGTTGTTAACAGAATTTAAGAAAAGTCCCCAACTTTGATGTTTCTAGCGCAAACCGTTCAGACGCTATCTGACATTAAAGTTGACTCAGGCACTTTTAGCCTCCCCCCCCCCCGTCTAGATAGGGTTAAGTAGCAACTTAATGTGTTTTAAGATGCTAAAGTGGCTAAAATTGTTCCCATACATTTTCTATTTTGCGTGAAAGGTTCTTAATGCAGAATCTTAAACCCTTTGTTATTGCGTTAAGCCTGAAATAATACATTTTAGCTAGTGACACAAGAGTTTTCTAGTAAGTCAAAAATTGAAACGAGAGGCAATCATAGTCAAATAATAGGAAGAATCAAATAACGATCATGTCAATCACGTTTTTCTACACCCATCGAAGTACGTGTAAGCCGATTGTTAGAGTTCTTTTTGAGGTCAAGTGACGTTGATTAAAACTTCATTTTAGGTGAGCTCTTTGAATAAATGACACGCCTTTAAATAAAAATAAAAGCACTCTTTTCTAAACAGCTTATATAAAACACACACATAACGGCAAAAAAATACTTTTTTAATAAAGAAGTCAAACCCAGTGGAGTTATATCATCGATTTTTAGTACCAAATATGTTTGCTTAGCTATACTTCTTACCATTGTTCCTTTGTAATTTATGTAGTTAAATCAACTTTCAATTAGCCTTTAGGCAACATTATCATACTCTCATCTTGTTGGTATATACGTATGTTGACTACAAGCAGTTCTTGTTACGTTGAGTTCAGTAAACCATCCCTTGTGATCTCATCAGAGGGTCCTTACTCCGGTGGAGGGCCTGTATTACAATTGTAAATCACACTAATTTTAGTTTGACTTATAAAACTATTCCCATGAATATTGAAAGAAAAGTTGTGGGGTCGTAGTAGACAAAAATGTGAATTTACATTTAAATAATACAATTCGATAAAGGTATTTGATTTGTTAAAAAAATGCAGTCAATATTATCTTCATCTACAGTAAAGTAGAAATCAGGCGACAAACTGGAGCACATAAAAAAGTTACCATTGTTTCCATTGGCAGCAACAACTGTAGGTATTACGAATATGTCAACATGCATAAAAAGGAAGGGTCGTGATGACCACATTACGTTTTGCTGTAGAATTACATTCATGGTTGCCTTTTTAAAATGTTGAAGTGTTAATACGATGGTCACAGAACCCCCGGTTCTTCGTGTAGAATGCTTGTTAATTGGGATATTCGACACTTACGTTGTTCGCGTAACCAGTACCAGATGAAGCTTGGGGAATCAGCCTTGTTTTGGATCCAAGGGGCCTTGAAGTCGTTGAATATGGTGAGACCAAGGTCACTGCCGACAACAGTGCCGTACCATGTATGGGAAGGCATCTCAGCGGTTGTCAACACGGCTGGAAGGCCGGGGTCCTCCACGATCCACGGCATCCTCTGCCCGATACTCCGCGGTCCGTAATCCCAGTTATCAAACTTTGAGACGACGATCACGTCTGTCTGGTTGTTCCTCTTGTGGGTGAAGGAATAGTCAAGAGGAACTTCCCACACCCCACCCCAGCGTCCTGGGGCCTCGGCCTCAAGTCGGTACTGCAATGTTTAAAAGAGAACGAATAATAATTAGTTTGCATTAACTTACTGCAATTACTGTATTTGATGGAAAGTAAACTGTTATAATTTGCAATTCATTTCGTTCACCCATCAATGAAATATTGGTCTTCGTCTTATTTTCTAGATATTCATAATTACTTTTACACGATATTTTAACAAATATCCCGATTTGCACCAATGGAATAATTCAGATAGATAATCACGTCTTCCTTTTAAATGCACCGTTTTCATTCTACTATTGAACATAAAATTAAGTTTTTTTTATATAATTGATTGAGTAAAACAGCATGATTAAATGTTACATCGAAATCTAAGTGAGCAACAGGCAGCTTAATACTCCACCAGTCGGCAGAACTATATTTTTTAAATTAAGGTCCATGCACTGCTACTTTTATTGCGGGGTCAATGAATTAGCATTAAAGAAAAAGTTATCATTCTATACTATAATAGACATATTAATGTTGCAGAATAACCTACTTTAATTTTAGCTATTTTCAAATGCATTATTCAAGTGCATTCAAAATGAACTACAATGTAATTATAACGACTAACTCCATCACCTGCACGACACTAGAAGAAGTAGTCGTTTTGATCCGATCAGCCTTGGCCAGAATGGAGTAGTCGTCGTTGGTAGTTGGATTGTCTTCGTTATACGACAAGATATTTGCTTTATCCCACACTCTCATCGACTTGCTCGTCACGATCAGGGTCCATCCCCCACCGTCACGGGACATGTCACAGTACACCGGTGTAGCCTGTCCATCGATGTTAATGTTGTACACACCGTCAGTCGGGGATTCGCCTCTCTTCCTCATTTGCTGGAACTTGTCATTGCAGGAAAATGGTAGCACTGAAGAAACATGGAATCGTAGATTTCCGACATTCGGGAAGAAGTATATTGGGTTTTCGTGAATTTATTGAAACAACCGAGGGGATTATATGGCATGTTTTTTTTTTCGGAACTAGGACAGAGGTTGCCAATTTCTTCATATGTCGACATCTAATTTCTGATGGCTCAAAAGTCTGCATACATTCAACAAATCTATTAGTTAAATACAAGGAATTTCAACGTTCCCCTTCGGTATTTCCGATTGATTTTCCTTTTTTGTATTAATTTTTAAAGGATGTAACTGAAAAAGTGAGGCTTTAAATGTCGCATTAAAGACTATAAACAAACCAATGAGCATCTTACTCTAAACGAGACACACAGCAGCTGAAAACATTCATGAAGCCCATGCATAGAGTGATTAGAACGTTATAAATAAGTTAGCAAGGACACTCACCAAGACATCTTGTGCCATCTCCTTCAAAGCCTGTTGGACAGTCTCCACACAGATGACCATCGGGTAGATTCATGCAGGAGACGTCGGGGAAACATGGGTTCAAAGCACATTCATCGAGAGTGGCACAATATTCCCCAGTGACACCAACGGGACAGTTGCAGATGAACGAGTTTACCAGATCTATGCATGTGCCGTTATTTTGACAAGGAGAGGACTGGCACTCGTTCGTGTTTATGTCACAACTTGGTCCCGTGAAGCCAGGCTGGCACAGACAGTCGTAGTGCCCCTCCCCTACAGTTTCACGAGTTGGTAAACAACTTCCTCCATTGTGGCACGAGCAGGGAATGGAAGACAACGAGAACGTTTGCATGTCCTGGGAACCACATTCGTCCACCACTAGCACATCTATTGTTGCTGAGTGGGGACCATTGGGAAACCACGTAAGAACACCATTTGGGGTAAGCGTGATTCCATTTGGAGGTTGTCGGATAGACGAGAACATCATCGGACGCCCCTCTGGATCATGGGAAGTGATTACGACAGACAAGCTTTCCTTGTACATCTTTGTGATGTTCGGCGATGATGTAATCAAAGGAGGCAGGTTTGCTGCAATGCAAGCGTTATATCGATCATCTTGTTACTTTTTGCATCATTTATCAATAACATTAAGCACTGGGTCTTAAGATTTATGGCTTTGCTAATTGGTATCGGATGTCTGTGGTCAATATTTTTTCTTTGACAACGATGATAGTAATTGGTAATTTAGAGATTACCTAAAGATCATCAGTTGTTTCAATTAAGATAAGAAGTTTGAGAATATGTTTTTGCACTGCTCGGCTTTTTCTACACATTATTACCTTCACCAAGGAGGTAATATTTCGACCCAAATAGTATCTAGACTGGGCTTTTTGGATGTTTGGGACGGGCGGGAGGCTTATTCGGTCCACCTCAGAACTCGAGGACGGTATATCGTATGACCGCCAATTTTTTTGGTGTACTAGTAATGATCAATCATATCAACAATTTTTATATCATTATGACGTAATGTGAAGTCATATATTGCCTAAAACAATTTTTCTCTTAAAAATTGTATACAACACTAGTTTCTTTAATTAACAAAAAAAAATTAATGATAGAATGTTAAGGTCTACTTAATCAAATGATGCCCATAGCTACACAAGTGCCATCATAAAATGACGCCATGCATATTTTAACCGTCCGTCAACTTCGATCGTAAATATTGAATTTTTGAAAGATAAAGCCCAAAACTACAATGGAAATAGACAAAAGAGGTTCAAATCAACCTTTTCTGCAAAAAAGTTATTTTTTGCGGAAAAATAAGTATCATTGGAACTATAATCGAGATTACTGGTAAAGCGTTTACCTTCTCTATTTCTCCAATCTGATGTGCTTCTGTTCGACACACATTGCTCGCACCAATCTTTTGGATTTGAGGCACCCTCTGCAAAGCAGTAGCCTCCGATAAGACAAGACGTTTCCTAGAAAAGATAAAAACAGGTAATGTATGTAAGCATGGAACACGGAAACACAGTCTTCACAAATTTAAAATTCAATATAGACAGATCCTGACTTGCAGCCGGGCGGTGCGCCTTCTCTAGACAATAGTTGAAAGCTAGTCGTGGTCGGTGAGATTGCCTATCGACTATACATTTTAGTGGCGTCGGGTGGTGTAGTGGATAGAGCAATCGACTATGAACCGGGAGACCCGGGTTCGATTCCGAGTCGTACCCGATACATGTCTGAACATGCGCCCCGACGTTGTGCCCTTGGGAAAGGCACTTTACACGACTTTCCTCACTCCACCCAGGTGTGAATGGGTACCTAACTTCGGTTGGGGAAAGTCGTATTGAGGTCACCTTGTGGCGCCGATTGGCAGCCGCACAGACCCTTGCGACAAATATGCGTATCATGTGTACTATTTGATTGTTGTAATTGTTATGATTTGTATTGATTATGTGATACCCTACATCAATTCAGCCGTTAAAGGCTGCGACTGCACGGGTACTGTTTGGATAATAAAAACCATTTATTATTATTATTTTGAAAATTTAAAAATGGGAAAGTACTATTCTGTTCGAATGGAATTATAGCAACAAACTGGAGATACAATGGATTCCAGAATACTTTTTCTAGACAGAATGGAGTCATAAAAAGTCCTAAATATGTGACAGGCAGATGTGCTCTTCAACATGTTTAGTTTGTATATAAGACAAGAATAATGTTGAGAAGGAATAACGGACCCCACTTTTAGAATCGCCCGCAACTGACCCTCGCTACCTAACAGCACTGGTACGCTCACCTTCAGGAAACAAGTAGTATCTTCAAAACATTCTTGGCATACGGAGTCATAGACGATTAGTAGCATCTCATCGCTGAAGTACAGACCCTCATTGCTGATAGATATGTACAGTCCATAAGACGGGATACCATGCTCTGTTGGCTCGTATCCCGACGGCTGAATCTTTGCAGGTGGCAGATAGCAGATAACCTCTCCAAAACTTTCAAAGGAAGCTGACGTCTGGTAGCTTGACCCCGTTTTGGCCCACGTGCCATTTTTATACTGAGGAGAAATGATAGACAAAATTCATCATCCGTCAATGTAGTTCTATAATTAAGCAAAATGTGACTGTTTGAGCTTGTTGCGTACAGTTTTACATATTCTTAGCCGTAATTCACGTAATTTCGATTACTAGTTTAGTAGAACTTATCTCCGATATGAGAAGAAGAAACAACAATCGGTATCTACTAAACCATACCTCGGCTTCAGACGCCCGACAGGTGAGATTAACAGACTCAATGAGACCGATCGCATTGACTTTGATCTCCTCACATGGCCTTTGACGAATGTCGCACAAACCACCTCGCTTTAGCCCCCAAGCTGTTGGTGCTGTGTTCGCACTAACTCCGCAGTCCTTCCCTATCCACCCTTCATCACATACACATTCTCCATTGACGCAGGTGCCTGTAAAGCTGCACTGGTTGAGACAAAAATTGTCTGCCAAAGCTTGCAGAGAATCAAGGGAGGACTCGTTGATTTCGGTCAAGACTGAGGTGGTGCACTCTTGCTCCATGGACGATATTGCAGCAGAAGCCCATTCTTTGTCGTCTGATAGCTACGCAAACAGAAGAATATCATAAATTTCAGCATATCTATTCTAAGTGTAGTCGTAACGTTATATATCTTGTTTATTCTTAGTGGGTTGATAAATATATTTCGTTCAAATTTGACGTTGGCACGTATTGTTTTAACGAGGCGCGAACCAGCGATTTTGACACAAAGCACCGGAAAAGCCCATACATATAAGGCTAGACAATCATCATGAATAAAGACATATATAAAACTGTGTTTTGATCAAGATTTTGGCTCCTGAGCCACGTGCGACTAAACAACAGATAGGAAGAAGATTGCATATTAAAGTCTTTATCGACAACGATAGACAACCAAAAAGAATAATTTTTCAAGCAGTGATCAATATTTAGCATAGGTTATTCAAATTCCAGTATACTTAATTCAACATTGAAAAATTCAACAATGCCAAACGTCGAATTCTATGTAAATTGTTGTAGCGATAAATTTCTCAAACGTTCGGAGTACTAGTATGATTCTAGTGGAGAAGTCTTTGCAATAAATTAACAGTTTCTTAAAGAAGAGAAGAAATTTACAACACATAGTATTTGTCTTATTTGGTCGCCGAAAACTATGTTGAGAATTTTACAGCTTTTGATTGGTGATACATAGTTTCCTTTTGTTATACATGATTTTTGTTCTAAATAACATTGTGGTTGTTCCATTTCAATCTAGCGAACACATTACCCTAATAGTTCCAATAAAAAAAAAACGTATATCACCTTTATGTCTTCAACGCATTGGGTAACAGTGCTGAAGATATCCAAGTGAGCTTGTTCTGCACAGAATGTAGCCATGCTTGAGTTCCGGATTGCTTGCCTGCAAAAGTTTTCAGCATGTTCTTTGGTTATCCCTGACGGAGTAGGCCATTCGGAAATAACGGAGACAAAGTTTGGGAAGTTGAAATCATAATCTGTATCATTGCCATCCTCTTCGTCGGAATACGCAATGTCCCTCTTCTTTCTTGTCCTTGTGTTCAGTGTATCCGTTATATCATGGACTCCATTTTGAATACCATAGCCAAGACGTGCTGCACGTAAATCAGTACCGCATTCGATAGTGTTTGCGTCCGTAGAGTTGTAATCCCAGTCCACATCGCAGATGCAGTATTCATTCTCGGGGTCATCGACCATTTCTGGTAGCCTATCCCAAAATGACTCCCCTGGATTAACCCTGCGAGAAAGTTGTAGAAAAAAAAAAGAAGTGGCGTGTGCATCCCCCATATACACTGTTACTTATCGGACATTTCATACTACTCTAACAGATAAGAAATTTATCAGCTCAAAATGTGTCACTATTGTTTGCCTGTCGAGTTAGTTGTTGATGATCTCTTACATTGGCTGTCACATACAGGTTTTGAATATCGACTTTAACATTTAAATCTTCATTGTTTAATATATCTACGCTGTGTTATATTATGGTTGACTTAACAATATATTTTAGCTCGGTATATAGTAGAGGGGATTCCATCCTCAAGCTATCCGACATCTTGCGTACACAGAGTCGTCCCTCAGTAAGACATCTGGAGCCGCAAAGTTCCCGTTTAGAACTTTTATTCAGCCTGTCACACAGGCAAAATAACACAGGCGAAACCGATCTTGTGACGGACTGAATAAACGTTCTAAACGGGAACTATGCGGCTCCAGGCGTCTTACTGAGGAACGACTGCGTGCGCAAGATGTCGGTTAGCTTGAGGAAGTATCCCCTCTACTATATACAATATATTTTAGCTCGGTACGATACCAAATGATTTGTCCATTACTCAACACTTTAATTTCTAAAAACTAGAAAGAATTAAGCGCTTTACAGAGACGTCACTTAAAGTCACTAGACTCACTTCCACGAATCGAAGAACGCATCGGGGGTGTCATCGTCCCTACCATCGATCTGACTCCCATCTGGCGTCTGGAAATCATTTTCCGGATCCATATCGAAGTTTCCGCATAAGCCCTCGCAGTTTTCGAAGTCATCGCTGGGCACATGGATAGTGATATCCATTCTTGTCGGGCGAGTGTTAACTTCTAGTTTTGATCCAGAGGGAAAATAAATCTGGGGACAGAAACCGTTGCTAAATTGAATCTAGAAAATATTCCATTCAACATATATCTTTTCAAGTGTAATCATGTATATACCTATCCATCTTATCTATCTATCTATATCTATTTATTTTATCAGACAGGTACACATACACTACTTTTCTCCTTTGGAGGAAATAAGAAACCTTCTGGGCATGTTTCATTCAGAAGCATGATTTTTTTTATTACCATTGTTAGACATCCGGGATTGTCTTCACAAATTCATCAGGCTCTGTTCATACCATCTAATAACCTTAGTTTCTGACATATAATAGTTTGGCAATAATGTTTTTTGACTAAACTAGTAAGGTTTGCAGTTGTAATAGCGTGATTGAATTGCATAATACTGAAAATATACTACCTGAAACAATCCACTTGAGTTGTAAGGGTAAACTAAAAAAGGTTGTTCAATTATCTCATGTCTTCCGGTAATACAATAACCACGCAATAGAAAAAAAATATGTAAATCTCGAACTAGTACTGCTTTAAGAAGAGAGAAGAAATGTTTAAGACTTTTAAGACTTGGATTAGATGGAATGTCCTTTTTAGTAGTTCCTAAGACATTTGTGTTATCTTTTAAGCCCATTACATGTACTATCTTATAAGATACGTAACATCATCTGCATATATATAGCCCTATAGGCATGAACATGCAAATAAATATTGATTTATTGATTGATAGATGTAGATTGATTAGATAAATTGATTATTATTTCTTCTTATACTTCTTTGAGCTATCGACGTCTTATTCATTCTTTCACGTGCACGGTGCACGTAAACAGTGTAAACAAAGTTATTAAGCATTGCATTTAACATGTAGCGTTAAAATGGTACTTACCGTGTAAATCGTTGACCTGGATCCAACATTCCTTGTTATTCGAGTTCCTTCCGCAAGGGGGTGTGGTGTCTTGATTGTCAACTCTGGCACAGCACGGCCGTAGACACCACGGCATAGATCAATTATAATAACATCGTTGTTCTCTCGTACAGCTACTCCACAATTACAAGTCACATGTCCGTTATTACAGGGCCAGAGCCGTGACTGCACCTGAAGTCGATTGTAAAAACCATCTTCGTTTAACTTACAACAATAATCCAGTAGTTTAACCCTAAACAGTACACCTGGGGTCCGCGCGGACCCCAGCACTATATATTCTGTAATATCTTTTTTGTTTCTAAAGATTTTTTTCTGAAATTTTAGGTAATTGTCACCCACAAAGTTGTCTCTCAATACAGTGCAGAAAACTCCGTTTCTACCATTTATAAAAAAAATTATATCTGATTTTCTTTTGGGGTCCGCGCGGACCCCAGCCGGCTTTCGATCATAATGGATGCACTGGCGTTCTTATACATTACCTTATTTCTGTTTTTATATGTTTTTATGCACTCATCGTATGTCTACCAAGTTTTCAGAGAATGGTGTACTAATAGAATTAAATTTTAATAATTATGACGTCATATGACGTCAGAGCTAATAATATAGTCCGCCATATTGGATTTTGACCAATGACGTCATCAAATTAGCATATTCTATGCATATTTTATGATTTAACTTATATTTGATTATGTAAGATGTTACTAAAGTTGGAAAAGAAGTGTAATTTAAAATAAAACTCAGAAAATGTTTATGTTTAAAACAAAATTACTTCTATTTTTTAAAAAACTGCCTGCTAGAAACCCGTTGCCATGGCAACACAAAAAAAATCAACTTACTAGTATTAAACTAATATGAACTTTTTTCCAGAGACATTTAGGAAAGGTCTCCAAAATCTGATACTTCTAGCGCAAGCCGTTTAGCTGCTATCTGAGATCAAAGTTGGGCCTCAAAAGCCCCTTCAGTCTGAAATGGGTTTAAAAATCGGGTATTTCTTCTTGTCTTCTTTTCTTCACCAAAAAATAGAAAAAGTTCAAAATGTATGATTTTTGTATGTAATGTGGACACAGAGGTTCCCACATCAGTTTGCAAAACAATTGAGCTGGTAGCATGTTGATAATTTCTAAAAATTAGCAAAAAACTGTTCTGGGGTCCGCGCGGACCCCAGGTGTACAGATTAATCAGTCCGGGAAGGTGTACTGTTGAGGGTTAAATGGATGTATTTCATTTAAACTTACCAAATTTACCATTAATTTTACATGACATTTACTAAGGATGTCATAGAATAAAGCTCATAATAAAACAAATATCTGACCTGGTAGTTGGTAAGATCCAATGGATGTCATGTTGCATAACGGCTTGTTGATTATTGCACCTGATAACAGGTCCACACTGGTCACACATCTCCCGTCAATGCACAGGGACACTGTGAAGTGGACTCTGAAGTCCATCTCATGCTGGTAAATTGTGAACCTACACAGCAAGACAGGAAGATGAATAATGTCCAATATGTCATGTAACGAAGTAATGTATGTCAATTATTAAAATAATCCA
>NW_017803080.1:303176-305139 GCF_001625305.1 Branchiostoma belcheri | reverse complement strand
CCGTAGATTTTAAGCTAGTTCAGTGTGACTACTCGTGCAGGGGCTCTCTCAAGCAAACAAAACTTAGCAGAGTTCATAGAGGTTCTTGGATAGCCCTAGCTCCGTCAGTAATATAAAGCATGAAGAGCTCTGCGTTCAAAACAAGTCAATTCGATGGCGGGGTCGCAGGTTCAGTTTTGCACTCTTTTGACTTTTGGATTATCACGTTCACACCTAGTTCACAACTGTGCATGGCGTGGCATGCCGGCATGGCTTGTTTTGTGTGCGGGTGGCCGTCTCGATTAGGGCGGATGTTGGTTGTAAAATACAGGACAATAGGTGCCACCCTGCACGATCGATCACACAACAAAATTCTGGGAAAAAGCATGTTTGTTTGGACTTATTTGTTTTCTATGGAGCAAATATGTTGTCTCTCTGAATATTGTTCCTGTATACTAAAGGTTTAACGAATTAACGTGTCTGGTCACAGAGCTGTTTGTGACAACTCTCGGTCAGCTCTGCGCCAAAGGAAGTCAATTCGTTGGTTGGCGTCACCGTTCAGTTTTACTTTCACCTCTTTGCGCTCTACGCTCAAAACAAGTCAATTCGTCATGGCTGGCGACACAGGTTCAGTTTTGTGTAGAGCTCCGGGGATTTTAAGCCAGTTCAATGTGACTACTAGGCTTTGTAACGTACCAGCGGCCCGCAGAGGTGGTATTGCTGCTCTGACAGGTCGGCCTCCGTCGGTTTCAAGCTTCAGTCAATAGCTCTGCGCCGAAACAGCTCAATTCATTGGTTGGCGCATGGCGTCATGGCTTCGTTTTGGTTAGACCCTATTTGAATAAAGCTATAAGTACAAAACAAGTCAATGCTGGTGGTTGCCACACGGGTTCAGTTTTGTATAGAGCTCTGAAGATATCATGTTTATTGAATATGACTATTAGGCTGAACAGCCAGTACTGTGTCACAAATAAAGACTTCGTCACGCAACTCTGCACAGGACTGCTCGCTCAACTCTCCGTCACTCGTCAGTCTTTGACACACGGAGAGCTCTGCGCCAAATGATGTCAATTTTTTGGTTGGCGTCACCGTTCAGTTTTGCTTTCACCTCTTTGCGCTCTGCGCTCAAACAAGTCAATTCGTCATGGCTGTCGACACAGGTTCAGTTTTGTATAGAGCTCCGAAGATATCAAGTTAATTAAATATGACTATTAGGCTGAACAGCCAGTACTCTCAGTCTGTCACAAATAAAGACTTCGTCACGCAACTCTGCACAGGACTTCTCGCTCAACTCTCCGTCAGTCTTTGACACACGGAGAGCTCTGCGCCAAAGGAAGTCAATTCGTTGGTTGGCGTCACCGTTCAGTTTTGCTTTCACCTCTTTGCGGTCTGCGCTCAAAACAAGTCAATTCGTCATGGCTGTCGACACTAGTTCAGTTTTGTATAGACCTCTGAAGATATCAAGTTAATTGAATATGACTATTAGGCTGAACAGCCAGTACTCTGTCACAAATATAAAAGACTTTGTCACGCAACTCTGCACAGGACTGCTCGCACAACTATCCGTCAGTCTGTGGCACACGCAGAGCTCTGCGCCAAAACAAGTCAATTTGTTGGTTGGTGTCACCGTTAAGTTTTGCTTTCACCTCTTTGCGCTCCAACAAATTGACTTGTTTTGGCGCAGAGCTGACGGAGAGTTGAGCGAGCAGTCCTGTGCAGAGTTGCGTGACGAAGTCTTCATTTGTGACAGAGTACTGGCTGTTCAGCCTATAATAGTCATAATCAATAAACATGATATCTTCAGAGCTCTATACAAAACTGAACCCGTGACGCCAACCATCAGCATCGACTTGTTTTTTCACAAGGGTCTAACCAAAAATAAGAGGTGACGCCAACCAACGAATTGAGTTGTTTCGGCGCAGAGCTATTGACTGCAAGCTTGAAACCGACGGAACCCAACCTGTCAGACCAGCAATACCAGCTC
>NW_017803080.1:302030-303020 GCF_001625305.1 Branchiostoma belcheri | reverse complement strand
TATTGGTTGGCGTCATGGCTTCGTTTGGTTAGACCCTATTTGAATAAAGCTATAAGTACAAAACAAGTCAATGCTGGTGGTTGCCGCACGGGTTCAGTTTTGTATAGAGCTCTGAAGATATCATGTTTATTGAATATGACTATTAGGCTGAACAGCCAGTACTCTGTCACAAATAAATACTTCGTCACGCAACTCTGCACAGGACTGCTCGCTCAACTCTCCGTCAGTCTTTGACACACGGAGAGCTCTGCGCCAAATGAAGTCAATTCGTTGGTTGGCGTCACCGTTCAGTTTTACTTTCACCTCTTCACCTCCATGGGACCAAGTCCGTCGGTTATAAAGCATACAGAGCTCCGCGACAAAACAAGTCAATTCGCTGGTTGTCGTCACTGTTGAGTTTTAATTTCACCTCTTTGAGCCCTGCGTTTAAAACAAGCCAATTCGATGGCTGGCGTCAGTTTAGTATAGAGTTCCATGGATTTTAAGCCATTTCAGTGTGACTACTAGGATTTGTAACGTACCAGGGGCATTGTAACATCCATTTCCCCACCCAAGGTTGGGGATACAGATGGATACAGACTGGCCAATTTGATACTGTCTTACCCCCACCAAAAGATCTGCTTGGAGATTAGTCATAAAACACGCACAGAGCTCGGCGACAAAACAAGTCAATTCGCTGGTTGTCGTCACTATTGAGTTTTGCTTTTAAATCTATCACCTCCGCGTTCAAAACAAACCAATTCGATGGCTGGCGTCAGTTTTGTATAGAGCTCAGTGGATTTTAAGCCAGTTCAATGTGACTACTAGACCTTGTAACGTACCAGGGGCTCTCCCAAACAAACAAGACTTCGCAGAGTTCACAGAGGTGCTAGGAAAGCCCTAGCTCCGTCGGTTAAAAAAAAAAAAAACATAGACTGATAGAGATTATAACTCCATGGTTAAAAGCATACAGAGCTCCGCGACAAAACAAGTCAATATGTCACTGTTGAG
>NW_017803080.1:297644-302010 GCF_001625305.1 Branchiostoma belcheri | reverse complement strand
CGTGACGCCAACCAACGAATTGACTTTATTTGGCGCAGAGCTGACGGAGAGTTGAGCGAGCAGTCCTGTGCAGAGTTGCGTGACGAAGTCTTCATTTGTGACAGAGTACTGGCTGTTCAGCCTAATAGTCATAATCAATAAACATGATATCTTCAGAGCTCTATACAAAACTGAACCCGTGACGCCAACCATCAGCATCGACTTGTTTTGTACTTAAAGCTTTATTCACAAGGGTCTAACCAAAAATAAGAGGTGACGCCAACCAACGAATTGAGTTGTTTCGGCGCAGAGCTATTGACTGCAAGCTTGAAACCGACGGAACCCAACCTGTCAGACCAGCAATACCAGCTCTTTGGGCCCCTGGTACGTTACAAAGCCTAGTAGTCACATTGAACTGGCTTAAAATCCCCGGAACTCTATACAAAACTGAACCTGTGTCGACAGCCATGACGAATTGACTTGTTTTGAGCGCAGAACGCAAAGAGGTGAAAGCAAAACTGAACGGTGACGCCAACCAATGAATTGAGTTCATTTGGCGCAGAGCTCTCCGTGTGTCACAGACTGACTGACGGAGAGTTGAGCGAGCAGTCCTGTGCAGAGTTGCGTGACGAAGTCCTTATTTGTGACAGAGTACTGGCTGTTCAGCCTAATAGTCATATTCAATTAACTTGATATCTTCAGAGCTCTATACAAAACTGAACCTGTGTCGACAGCCATGACGAATTGACTTGTTTTGAGCGCAGAGCGCAAAGAGGTGAAAGTAAAACTGAACGGTGACGCCAACCACCGAATTGACTTCTTTAGGCGCAGAGCTCTGCGGGGGTATCGCGGAGGGCTGTACGAGCAACCTCCATGGAGGAGCTCCGCAGAGCTCCTCCATGGAGGTTGCTCGTGCAGCCCCTATTGGGCCATTTTCCCTGATTTACACATGTGAAAAACATGAAATTTGGCATAGTTTAAGGCACGATTACGAGCAAGTGCTTTAATATTATGGAAAAACAAAGTATGGGCATAAAAGACCAACTAATCCACTATTCTATAATAGCTTTGAAATTTTCAAGAAGTTCGTTTAAAGGACCTGGGCAACCCTAACACAATACAGTGTTTGAGGCTTATGAAAAAGCGTTATTTCTGCCCAATTTAGAAGTGCTGTAAGTGATTTTTTTTGCTTCAAATTTGAATTATAGATACATAAACATATGTGCTATGAAATGCATGGTTGTAAACTTTGGGCACTTCTTTGGTTGTCACGTGGTTGTCCTTAGAAGTAGGTCAAATTTCGAATTTGAGGGAAAATATGATTTTCAGCCATGTTCAGGATACTATATCTACAAAAGAAAGAAAGCAATCTAATAAAGTCTTTTGCCCAAAGTAACACTATGTCTTGTCTATTAAATGAATACTTGGGGAAGTTGAAGTCTTGTGTCGTTGGTGTGCACTTGTCCCTCAAATTAGGCCATATTTTGGACATGTACTGAAATTGACATATACGGCTATGTTTGAAGCTCTAGAGATAACAAAGTAGGATGTCATTTGAATTCAATCTTTGCAGAGAAGTACATATATGTATTGTATATCAAATGAATACTTGTGGAGGTTGAGGTCTTGTGTCGTTGGTGTGCAATTGTCCTTAAAAGTAGGCCATATTTTGGACATGTACATAAATTGACATATTCGGCTATGTTTAGAGCTCTAGAAATAACAAAGTAGGATGTCATTTGAATTCAATCTTTGCAGGGAAGTACATATATGTATTGTGTATCAAATAGATACTTGTGGAGATTGGGGCCTTGTGTCATTGGTGTGCACTTGTCCCTCAAAGTAGGCCATATTTTGGGCATGTACAGAAATTGACATATACATGTACGACTATGTTTGAAGGTCTAGTTGGATGCTATTTGAATTCAATCTTTGCGGGGAAGTACATATATTTATAGTATATCAAATGAATACTTGTAGAAGTTGGGGTCTTGTGTCGTTGTTGTGCACTTGTCCCTCAAAGTAGACCATATTTTGGACATGTACAGAAATTGACATATACGGCTATGTTTGAAGCCCTAGAAAGAACAAAGTTAGATGCTATTTGAATTCAATCTTTGCAGGGAAGTACATATATGTATTGTGTATCAAATGAATATTTGTGGAGGTTGGGGTCTTGTGTCGTTGGTGTGTACTTTTCCCTAAAATTAGGCCATATTTTGGAAAAAAGGCTATGTTTGAAGGTCTAGAAATGACGAAGTAGGATGTCAATTTAACTCAATCTTTTAAGAGGAGTACATATATGTATTGTGTATCAAATAAGGGCTTGTGGAGGTTGGGGTCTTGTGTCGTTGTTGTATACTTGTCACTAAAAGTAGGCCATATTTTAAACATTTACAGAAATAGGCATATACGACATGAACAAACAAGGAGAAGTCGTAGACATCGTCCCTCCATGAAATAGCTTGTTATTTTGTAATCTTTTGGTGTATTTTAATAGAGATATTATGAGTCAAACTTTGTTTTTATCAGCAGAATGATAGATGTCTATAGATGTCTATCCTTTAAGAATTTTGTTGTGGCACTTCACAGATGACCCAGTTCCCTGCTGAATGACCGATTAAAGATAATATATATTTCCTGCAGACGCTGGTCTAGAGATAAAAAATAGATTGGCCTGACCTGCCAGCTGGAGGTATAAACAAAAACACTCTGTACCAATTTGGGGTCAAACAGACCATCCTATTATGAAATAGGGGTGAAAATTTCAAAATCCTTTTAAATAAGCAATGCAAATCTACCACAACCTGCTAATGCACGCTAAAACGCAAAGACAACCAGCGTCTACCCACATACCAAAAATGATCGCCAACCATCCACCGGGTTCTGAGATCATTCAACGCAAACAATCTGACATTGAGATAGCAATTCCGGTTCAAAGCAAACAGCTAGGGGGCCCAAATTTACATCAGTAAACCATTGTAACCACAACTACATGCTACCTTAGCATCGCACACACAGACCATAACGTGCCAACAATAGAATAAAAAAAATAAACTGCAGTACCAAGGTCAATCACCAGGTGCTCAAAGTCAACCTACGCAATCTTCAAGGCCCCATCCATCAATCTGCCAAATATCATACAGTTCCTTCTCACCAATCTTCAGATATCAGACCAAACATGAAACGGAGTAAAAACAATACCCCCCCATTTACATGGAGGGTAAAAAGGAAGCCCTCAAAATCACCAATGTGATAGCCAATACTATAATAAACACATGGTAGGAGGATGGGTCTTAAGATAAATTCACATTGGTTTTTTTTATCAGCTCAAAGACAGCCCAAAATCCAAATTTGGGGACAATTGCGGAAAATGACCTACTTCGAGGTTGCCCAAAGACTGAATTCAAAATCTATCTGTACATCAACTTCACACCTATTTCGTACAAGTTAATGCATTGGTCTGATAATATCCTGAAGTGTTTGTCGTTACGTTAAAGCAGTTGGCGGTGACCGCGTCCTAAACTTTGCCAATTTCCGTGTTGTAGAGACGCAAAAATCTGTCAAAATGGCCCCAAAACTTGAATGGGCTGTTGCCATGGCAACAGTGGGTTTTGAGCGGAAAGAAAGCTATTTCAAGGGTTTGTGGGTGAAGTACTATCACTGTGTAAAATATGAGCAAAATCGATTTTTGACCCCGCTCACTATTGTTTGATCATTACAGACATTTGCTCTTTAAAAAATGGCCTACTTTTAGGGACAAGTATACAACAACGACACAAGACCCCAACCTCCACAAGCCCTTATTTGATACACAATACATATATGTACTCCTCTTCAAAGATTGACTTAAAATGGCATCTCACTTCGTCATTTCTAGACCTTCAAACATAGCCGTATATGTCAATTTCTGTACATGTCCAAAATATGGCCTACTTTGAGGGACAAATGCACACCAACGACACAAAGCCCCAATCTCCACAAGTATTCATTCGATACACAATACATATATGTACTTCCCTGCAAAGATTGAATTCAAATGACATCCTACTTTGTTATTTCTAGAGCTCTAAACATAGCCAAATATGTCAATTTCTGTACATGTCCAAAATATGGCCTACTTTTAGGGACAAGTGCACACCAACGACACAAGAACCCAACCTCCACAAGTATTCATTTAATGCACTATAAATATATGTATACTTCCCCGCAAAGATTGAATTCAAATAGCATCTAATTTTGTTCTTTCTAGAGCTTCAAACATAGCCGTATATGTCAATTTCTGTACATGTCCAAAATATGGCATACTTTTAGGGACAAGCGCACACCAACGACACAAGACCTCAACCTCCACAAGTATTCATTTGATACACAATATATATATATA
>NW_017803080.1:180680-297624 GCF_001625305.1 Branchiostoma belcheri | reverse complement strand
GGCTGAAAATCATATTTTCCCTCAAATTCGAAATTTGACCTACTTCTAAGGACAACCAACGTGACAACCTAAAGAAGTGCCCAAAGTTTACAACCATGCATTTCATAGCACATATGTTTATGTATCTATAATTCAAATTTGAAGCAAAAAAAATCACTTACAGCACTTCTAAATTGGGCAGAAATAACGCTTTTTCATAAGCCTCAAACACTGTATTGTGTTAGGGTTGCCCAGGTCCTTTAAACGAACTTCTTGAAAATTTCAA
Organism: Branchiostoma belcheri; assembly: GCF_001625305.1. Taxonomy (NCBI): domain Eukaryota; kingdom Metazoa; phylum Chordata; class Leptocardii; order Amphioxiformes; family Branchiostomatidae; genus Branchiostoma; species Branchiostoma belcheri. The sequence continues at coordinate 297,359 of NW_017803080.1, read as the reverse complement.
AGCTATTCTAAAATAGCGGATTAGTTGGTCTTTTATACCCATACTTTGTTTTCCCATAATATTAAAGCACTTGCTTGTAATCGTGCCTTAAACTATGCCAAATTTCATGTTTTTCACATGTCTAAATCAGGGAAAATGGCCCCGAAACTTGTTTGGCCCGTTACCATATAAAACGATCGGTGCTGACCGGAAAGAAAGCTATTTTGAGGGGTTGTGGGCCAAGTACTATCACTGTGCAAAGTTTGAGCCAAATCGATTTTTTTACCCCTGCCACCATTGTTTGATCCTTACAGACACTCGCTCTTAAGTTCACTAGCTACAGATTTAACTAGATCATTAGCCTTTTGCTCCCCAGTACGTCAACTCCTCATAAGTCGTATGACCGTTGTGCAATCGCAAACTGAATGAATTTGCATGAAATTTTGTCAGAAGTTGGTTCTGTAATAGCCTACCCAAATTCCACAGCGTCAAAGTCGTACAACAAAAACCATAACGTTATCGTTTTGTCTTACCTCAAATTGCCGAGCGGTGCTGTTGTACATGACATATGTCCCGACTTCATATCTGTGGTAGTACCAAAGACGTTAAGAAACATTTTCATCAAATCTTAAAGTTCTCATTTCCCACAGAACATGCTTTAGCTTGAATTCATTTTGACTCATATAGAATATAAAGTTTAGTGTCATTAACCTTGTGTCTAAATGCGTGTGTTTGTAAATTGTGTTTGGGCGTGTTGTGCGTGCATTTATGTGTTTGTGAAACTTTGTGTGTGTGTTTAACCTTTATTAATAAATTGAGATACTGTTTTTTCGTCTGCCTGATAGAATGTTTGTGTGAGTGTTTGTCCGTCTGTGTTACCGCATATACTTGTTAAGTATACCCTCAGTAGGCCTTCAATAATTGTAATGATATGTTAAAGTTCTTAAACAATAAAGTTCAAGGTAACGTTTGGACCTCCTGGTAGCGGATTTTGGTACTCTTGATACTTTTGGTTTGGTCTCTTTTGTTATGGTCGTGACTTTTGGTTTGGTCCCGGTAGCGTTTTGAGAAATATGAGTAAGTACAATGTAACAACATGTACTCACGTTTTTCTGTCCATCGCTTTGTAATGTGGATCTCCAGATGAGCTACACCAGCCTGATTGTTTATCCTCCGTTCTGATCTAGATAGTCATATGAAAGTAAATATGTTGATTTCAATAACACTAAAGCAGTTTTTATAGCAGAATTTTGTTAACTTTCTAAGACCTAAAATGTTCAACTTGAGTCTTGGTCATCTAACATGGCAGAAAAATATAGCCAGCAATGAGTGCTAAAATAAACAAAAAGGAAAACGACTACAATGGCGTGCTTCAGAGACGGAAAATCGTTGGTATTCTGTTGCCTTTTCGAGAAAAAATCATGTTAGATTTAAGCAATACAAAGTATACAAATTTTTGCAATTTCAATGCATATATGTGCGGACTTTCGGCAGCACTATTAGTAAAAGAAGCATATCCAAAATACTTTCATACGACCAGCTTAATCATTGCACGTATGATCGTAGAAAACAATGAAATACTTAAACACTATCATAATCTTAAGTTGAAAAAAGCTATCAAAAACTGAAAAAAAGCAAATCAAAATCGGTGCAATTAAGGATAAAATGAAAAAAATGGCAAGGCACCGTCTTCTCTAAGTTGACTTGAGTTAGTACAATGTTGTCCCATTCATCGTAGTTCATCACACAATTTTTATGCAATAGAATCTAAACGAAGGCTGTGAAACTACCAACCGCCAAAAAGAAATTAAGGCAGCCTTTTTCGTAATAAATGTACGAAGCACATGATCGACTATTATAAAATGTCCTCAGTTAACAATCGTACGTCGATCGCACGTATGCGAACGGTCCCTTATCGAGAAGATACTTACTAGAAGTGGGTCAATTTCATAGCCATTCCATAAGCCATTGTTTGGAGCAGTGAATTTATTTATAGCAAGCTTCAGGAGGAAGTTCTGATCACCATCGTTAACCATATCACGGACGGCTAGCATTTTGTACTCGGTCGTTGCACGCTTCGTATTTTGGTTCCACGCACTTTCATGGATTCCTATCTTGCAGTAAATCTTTTGTGTAGAACCAGTTGGAGCTGCCGTCACGATTACAGCGTCAGTGGCTAAAGAAAATGTCGGAAAATAAATATTATGTAAATTGACAGATGCCTTCGCATGCACATGTTCAAAGGTCAGTTTGAACAATTCCTTGCACAATCAGCATATATTACATCGTCCGATACCTTTGCAAAGAATGTTATCTTAATGTGCGTGCGTGCGCCTGTGTGTGCAAGGTGGTGTGTGTGTGTGTGTGTGTGTGTGTGTGTTTGTGTGTGTGTGTGTGTGACTTAATTTTGCATAAATGATAAATAACATGATGCCATAGCTTTAAGTGAATACATGCGCCACTGTATATTGTATCAAGAACCTGGTCTATCTACTAGTTTCTATGTCCGAGTGGGTTAGAATCATTGGCCGTTTGGGATAGTCTCCGCGTAAGCACTGGATACGCTAAAGGGTTGATATACCTGATATATAGATACATATAACCAAACACTGAATTACAAAAGCGTTGTCTTACATTCCGTCTCCAGTCCTAGCTCCAGCAGGCACCCGTCAGGATGGTTGCCATTGGGGTTGGCGCAGATGATTGGAATTGTCGACACTACTGTCACAGTTTTCGTAGTCACGTCATTCTCAGCAACCCGGACCTCCCGGCCAACTCTGCCGCCCAACTCTAGCTACAGGGAGGAAAAAAAAAAACAACAACCACATTTCAGTGGTCATAAGGAACTATATATAGCCTGGGTGCCACCCCCCATGATTCCGTCCGTAGTATCAAGCTGCCTTAGAAGCCGGCGGAAACCAGGGAGGATGGCACCCAGGCTAACAACTATATTTGAATCAATGCACAATTAACTTTAACAATATATACCAATTTGGCAAACAAAGCGTGTTTGGGATAAAATTTGACAATGCAGTAGTAGTGTAGCTGGCTCTGGATAGAGATAGTACTGGATAGAGATAGAAATACTACATAGTTTTAATTATACGGTAGCTATTCATGAGGGAAATATACATACCACAGTCAAACATGTAAAACCATCTTGCCGACATAAACAATTTTTATCTGATCTGCAATAAATGTTCCCATTGAAACAAAATTAAGAATCCCGTCTATTTTTTCTTTCACATAGCCTAATCTTATCGGTTTCTTGAGAGTTTTGACTGCCCAAGAAGACATGTTTATGACGAAAATTAGCTCAACTTCATTCTTCTTATTGCAACATGTCTTCAGGCAACTCTAGGTCTGCATGTCCAGTTTTTTTTACATGGATGACATGGATGTACTATGGGAACCCCAAAACTGATGCGAGCGTGCAAATAAAAAAGTTTGCCCCCCCAAAAGTTGCTTTTATTATGAAATCTACATGGTCAAAAACAAATGGCACAGAGTATTGTATGGCGAATAACCTACTCTTTCAGTTTTTTTATTACATTTTCGACTTTTTCGTTTGATTTTGGCATTCCATGACATTGGCATCGTTTTTCATTATTTTTTTGCAACTTACGATATACATGTAGATTTGCTCATTTTGCAACTGTTTTGTAAGATTTACAGTTTGGGGCGAAACGGCCGAAAATTCATGCCCGCGTGGATGTCATCGATATAATGAAATCAACATGACTTAACCTGCAACTATTGAATGACGACAAAGTAACACATATACAACAGCAACAATATATCAAACCTGAATTCCGATGTAATACGGCGGGGAAGACATGACTGGACTCTTGATTGTGCTGTTGACCCAATTGGACTGCACATCGCATCGAAGCTGCAGCAGAATTAATGTAAATATCACCAGTATTTAATAGATTGTCGGCACCACAGCGTTACTATGGTTTAATATGTAGAACTGTACAATTGTACGCCTTCTTGTGTTTTTCACGTGGTACTGTAGACAATCAAAATTCAAATTTACAATGCGACTAGAGAAAATAGTCCATATTGCAAAACATGTCTTTCCCTTACTACAATTAAAAAAAACGGGAGAAGTTGAAAGTAACTAATCTCAATGTATCCTGTTTTGGGGCACAGACATATTGATACTGATAATATTCAGGATAGTACGTGCGTAAAATTTTCAAGCAGATTTTGACACAACAAAACACTGGCAATGATCTAAAAGACAGCTTTTTGTCCTAACAGCTGAAGGTGCAAGCCACACTATACCAAGAATGCCCAGATGATCAGCTTGCGACCATATACGATGTTTATGACCGGGCCCTTTAAAAAATCGATATACACTTACCGTCTTTCCGAGATGTCCTTTCAGCAAATCACTGTCTATTTGGGAACGCAGTACCCAGCCATGGTGGGGTTCATCTCTGTAAACCTCTGTCTCTCCTCCGACATAGTCCGTATCAACAATCCACATGAAGGTAAACCTGGCTTGGTTCCTTTGGGAGCTTTCTTCTCCCTCGTCAGGGCTGAATGAGATGACACACTCGAAGTAGAAGTGACCTGACATGTTATGTGACACAGTTGGTCCCTCCAGGCTGACTCCGTCAATGGCAGGAAACGATGCTATCACAGAAAAAATAACAGCATCATCGAGTAACAACATAATATGTTACTGGCTATCGCTGCATGATGGATGGCATTTAGCTTATGAATTCCATCGCCCTATCTGTGCTTGTTAAGTCATACGTCAAGTCAGAATTGTACATCAAAGACTAGTATCTGACGAAGCTGAATCAAAGCTTCGTTAGCTCTGCAAAAATTGTGCAACACACATCTATCGTTTGGAACAAAGGCCAGTAATACGCGCATGCGTTGCTTCGGACTTGTTGTCAGTCTCTTACATCCTGAAATCAAATAAAGAAAGATCTACACAAGTCTCGACCTAGTGTCGTGTTCTCGCGAGACTAGGTCACTCCGTGATCAAAATGTACAGTGGACATCGAAAATTCGGAGGTACGTGTTTCTACCTTCCAAAAGAGTCACTGACTGATTGATATACTACTAACAAATAAAAAGAAGTTTGTTTTATAGTAGGAGCGCTGCATTTTTTAGCACATGCTGTAAATGATCCATATATAATTTGTGCACAATGGGTTAGCTTTGTTTACCTCGAATACATTTGTTGTTCGTCGTTCATTTAACGAAAGATAATTCCAACTACTTACCAGCACACGGGCTGAAGCCATCTCCAACAGTAGAGGTCTCTCCATCTTGGCACTGTGTCCTGTTACCTTTAAACAAAAGGAATTTTTGCTCCAAGGAGCAATAAGGTCTAAACAATATGGAGATTGTGTTATTACCTAATAGGTAATTCATAAAAAGATGCACAAACACCTACGAAAGGGCTGCAAAAATCTAAGGGATGTCACTGGAAGACAGGCTTCCCATGATGTACAAAATTACTAATAAACTGATGGGAATATCAACTAAGTACCAGTTGAGAAAAAAAGAAAATATCCCTCAAGTACCAGAATTATCAACCAATGATTGAAGTGTTAAAAAGATCATTTTTCCTACAACTATCGTAGACTATCACTTCTACCAAATACAATTTGTGCATCATCACAAGATAGTCTTAGTTAAAAAAAATATTTAAAAATGTTCAAAGGCTGGCTGTAGCAAGTCGTTCAGTGTTATATAGCTAACTGTCGCCGCGTCGAGTGCCTTCGAAGCTGGTTTGCTACTATACGCCGAGGGGCGGTAAATATATATATATATATATATATATATAATGAGACTGCAGAATTCCGCTCGTGCTACGTGTGTTTTGTAGAACTATTTCAGTATCAAGACCACCATTTGCAGTCATTATACATACCAGTACATTTCCAATACGTATTTCACTTTAAATAATGTGAATCTTTTTGAGATAAATGCTTGGGAATGAGTTTTACAAGACCAATTGTTACAAATATTAAAGAACACATAACAACATTTTTTTTTCATTTCGCAGTAAATCATATTGTGATCCAACTTTGCTCAGAGACGTTGTAGTGGGTTTCTTGATTATTTACAATAAACTATCAATCATTCTTACCTCCATGAATTCTCATGAAGGTTATATTTTCAGTTAAGTGTGTCTCTCTGTTCTTCAACAACGGTTGGATGAATTAGCTTATTACTTGGTATGTTGGTAGGGTGACTGACAAAAAAAACGGTAAATGTTGGCATTTTGGGCCCTCTAGTACTCTCGGAACTTCCAGTTTTGATATCTCACAATCTGGGCATGGTGGGGTCATGGATGTTTGATTGGTAGGTACCTCTCGTGAGATTTATAAGGAAATACAGTGCTCTCCTGTTATTTGCATGGACGATTTGTCAGGGAATTTTATTCCTATAACAGGTTTAGTCCAATAACCTTAGGAGAGTCCACACGACCGACAGGGAGGGGAGGTCAGTTGGTTATGGATGATACTGGGCTGGGGCCAATTGAAACAATCACAAACATGATGTTATTGGTATTTATATACTCACTTTCACCCACAACTACATACATGTACCAGATTCTAATCTTCAAGTCGCATTCAGAAACTTATAATGAACAGGGCTAACATGGAGATACACATGTAGAAGATCAGACACATTCCACCTTCATACTGTCTACCCCTGTGTTGGGAAAAAGCTTACCAAACCTAAAACAACAGCCCAATCAAGGACACAAAAAAGGAACAAAGGACTTCTTCACACAATCATAATTGGGTGATTGGGGGTTCTCACCTGTCCAGAAGGAAGTGACAACAGATAAAGTGTATGACAATGGAGGGTGCAGGGGTGATAATGAATGAATAACAATGGACTAGTAGTAACTAGGCCTACTGAGGGCGGCCCAGGGCAGGTGCAGTTTATAAGCCGCCGCAAGGTGGCGCTGTTTGGAGGTGTGTTTATGGTTATCGGATTAAAGTAATATTATTTGTAAATAATGATTAGTTAATGAGATTAGCTATGCAAAGCGGATTAAGGGTTGATCAATATTGAACCAGCTGGCACGTCTGGACATGTGTAATGATGAATACAATGGCGATGACGTGTAGCTATCGGATTGGTCGTTCATTGTGCGGTATTGTATATAAGATGGGGGAGCGCGGGAAGATTTTACCGAGTGCGAAATAGTCACGACGAAGCAGCAACATGTCTGAGCTCCACGATCTTGTAGCTGAGCTGACCGGAGAAGAACCACCAGCGGCAAGTCCTCAGGCTGGCCGAAAAAACCGTCGCAAGAGGAAGAACGCCGATTTTTCCGCAGCCCCCACTACAAAGCGCAGTCAGCCTGACGCACTTGGACAACAGAGACCGTCCAACACCAGCAGCTGCAGCGGTGTCGCCGGAGTGCAACCGTCTCTAACTTCACCGATCGAGACGATAGTATCAAACGTCCCGGCACAGTCAAGCGGAGGAAACCTGAATGGTGACGGCCACATCGCTCCCTTGCAACAGCCGTACTGGGTGAACTCCATGGCGGGACGTTACCAACACCCCGACACGCCCCGATCAACCGAGCCGGCGCCGTACGGGATGCAGTCGCGCGACGCAGGGCGGTCAACGCAGGAGGTGCGGCTTCCATTAGGCGACGATGTGTTTCTGACTATTGGTTTGTTTCGGGGAAAGCCTCTCATCTCTGTAAGACTGTTCTATCGCCCAGATCCTGCCGACGTCAACAAGATGAGACCTGGAAAGGTTGGGCTGTCCATGTCGCCGGCACACTGGGAGGCGCTGAAGGCACAACCGTTGCTGGGGGCGATCCTGGATTGTACCTACGCGACCATGCCTATAGACAACACGACGTTCTCACCGAAATCCTTCGAGTTGGGAGGGCGGCGTTTCGTCACGATACAAGTCATGCGTGGTCAACCTGTCGTGTCGCTAACCCAGCTGTACAAGCCGTACGGGGAGCCTGACACAGCACCTCTTCAACGGAAAGGCATCAACTTAACCATGGAGCAGTGGAACGACTTGGAAACCAAAATGGAGACCGTCGACAAACTGTTAGCGGGTATGCAGGCTGGGAAAGACCCTGTGGATAAAGACTTGATCCAGACAGCAGTGGCGTACTAGACACGTAACTTGTGTATCGACGTCTTGGTTCTGTCCTACATTTGCATCGCTAAAATCCTCGTCTTCCCAGTCAACACCGTCTAAGTCTACTGCCCCTAACCCTAATTGCGGCTGACTATCGTCTACAACCTGACTCTGAGTAAAATCGGATTCCCAATCTATTCCTTCTAAATCTAACCCTACGAGCCCTACCCCAGACTGTGGTTGGCTACTGATTGAGAGAGAAAGAGATACAATACACACCATAAATAACTAGACCTGAACGCGTTTAACGTGGAACTATACAAAAACATTCTAACCCGTTACCCTCGATTTGTATGTGATCAAAAATATGCTAACACTACGAATCTACATGTTTGGGAGAAACTCTGCGCAGAACGAACATTCGTTTGAGGACCTAATCAAGAAATAGAGAAAACATATAGCGACATAAGCAAACATGAATTTTTACGGGTCGAATACGAAACGCGACAAACTCAAAAACTCCTTCGGCTAACACAACCATTATCATACTACCAGTAAGAATATTTTTACTCACGTTTGGGATGTCTCGGGTTGCGTGTACCAGTCCCCCTCACTCCTGTCTTGGGACCAGCTTATGGCTTCCAGGTCGGCCTCCTGCGATGACGAGGTCTCGACTAGCCCGAGGTCTTCGTCTGTCGCCAGAATCACCTTCCGGCACCAGCGGTCCTGGGTAAATGGAGTCAATTGTATTCTTACCATGTGTATGTACAATCAGTGGGTATTGCTCACTACAGCACATTATATAAAAAACAAAACAAAAAGAAAAAAAACAACAAAAAAACAAACTGACTCCACTGTACTTCGTCTTCCTCGTCTGTCACCAAGTCCGGCAGGTCCGCGTCGTCTCCATCTTCCATCGGTTCCTCGTCTGTTTCAGCGCCTGTCTCCAGGTCCGGCAGCTCCAGGGTAAATGGAGTCAGCTGACTCCACGCTACGTCGTCGTCGACCTCGTCCCCCATCACCTCCTGGGTGAACGGAGTCAGCTGACTCCATTCTATGTCGCCTCCATCTTCCGGCGCTTCTTGTGTGAAGGGCTGGGTCCACTCCACACCGCCGAGATCAACCCACGGTGTGTCGCCTTCTCTTGGCTCGCTGGCTGACCAGTCAATCGACTGTAAATCCAGCGCCTCGAGGATTTCCTCGTAGCGAGATCTAATGCACAAAAAAGGAGAAACGTCATTAGTAAATACAGATAATGGAAAACAGTTACCGTACAAATGCATTAGGAAAATGATAGAAACAGAGTAAAAAATACGATAGCAAGAACACATACCTCTTTGCGTCTCGATTTCCATTGTCCTGACCGCCTCGTTTTCTCCTACCGTCGTCTGGATTCATACTCACGGGAAAGTTGAATCGTCGCGTTCGGTCCCCACGTTTATAGCCGACATCGTGTCACTGCGCGCATAATTACTTGACCAATCACAACCACACACACCCACACGGTCATCCAATCACCACAGACCACACACAGACCATTGTCTTCTACTTATTACCATTGTTCCACCAAAGGCAATCAAACCCATCTGTTACATAAACATACTTTTAACAAGTTTAGTTCAAATACAAACAGAGTATTAGATTATGTCTGACACTTGGCCGCCGTATTTACTGCGTGTGAGTTTTAACCTCCAAGGTTTGTCTTGTCTTATCGACTGAATAATTTCCTAATTATGCAATGCTTTTTTGGCATACACCTGACCGTCAACGCCAGAGTTTTTTTGTTTTTTTTTCGTGGTGTGATTGTCCCGCAGTCAGAAACGTCACACCTCTGTTAGCAGCGCAAGGCGACACTCCAGCACAACATTTTGAAATTGACTCGGAGAGAAACTACTACCAAGACGATAGAAACAACCGAAAGAAGGTTTGGACACACACCCGGTGAAACACAGTACTGATTAGAATAGATTGTGCCATGCTATTCTTTCACAGCATTCATTTACATATAATGTATCCCTGATCTGGATAAGTGACCTCTGTGTCAATTTCATTTACACCTATCCAAGACCACGTTAATGTGTAAAAGATTACGACAGCCCAAATATTTGTTAGGATGGCGGTAAAAATAATCCGCCATATTTAATGCATAACGTTATGTAACTAACGCTTATCCTTATTTACAGATAATGTTACTTTAATCCGCTAACCTATTATGCATAAACAAACCCTCAAACAGCGCCACCTTACGGCGGCTTATAAACTGCACCTGCCCTAGTCTGACCCCAAACAACGCCACCTTGCGGCAGCTTATAAACTGCACCTGCCCTAGGCCGCCCTCAGTAGGCCTAGTTACTACTGGACTTCATGCGGATTTGCTAATGCGCAACAAATTACATGTATTTCTTTCACGTACTTCTGGGTCAGTGTGCCACTGACTTGGAAATATTTTAGTCCAATATCAGGTTAAAGTCATAACAGCTCATGCAATTATGCCATGCAATTTATAATGTAGTGAATGGGAAATGGTTTGGGTTTTCAGAATTTTATGCAGATCCCAGGTTTATGCCAATATCAGTGATGCAAATAGTTGGTGAGCACTGTATTAGAATAGTCTTCGTTTCTTTTTTTTTCCTTCTCCTACCATTTCTTCAAATGGATTAAATTTCTTCATTTTGGGGCTAAATGATCTTACATTTGGTATGGAGGTACAGTGGACAAATATTTCTTGGCGTTTGTTGGCCATTTCTTTATACAGGCTTTTCTTTGGCTATTTTCCGACAAAATCTATAGCAAATGAATGTTTTCAATTTTGTAATTTTATTTGGCTTTAGCATTCAAAGGATATTACAAGGAACAAGTATAGACGGGATATTCAAAGTGAAGGCTAGTAATAGAAACGGAGCAAAATAAGTGGATACTGAATTTCAAGTTCAAGTAAGAGGTGACACTTAAGTCATCCTTAAAAACATTACCTGCACAGTACGCCATGAAGCAGCCTGGGAGCCTTTCCAGAAAGTACACATAGAACTGTTCGACACCGTCGTCACACTTCTTCACCCACGTCTTCGCCTTCCATTGACAACAGGTTTGCCCAGCGCCTAGGAACTCAGCATTAGCGCATATCTCATTTTCGACCTGACCGACGGTAGAAGTTGGATGCGCACCGTTCATCCAAACAGGAAACGTCGTGCCACAGCGGTACTGCTCAACACAGGATGTGGCAATCTCGTTCCCAGCAGGGCTGTTGAAGCGGTACCACGACTGGCGCAGACCATTGTCGCATATTTGAGGACTGGTTGGTTCTACTTTATACTCAGTGGATCTCATGGGATCGTTAATAGTTAAGTACACGTTGCTGTCGCATGGATCCTGGGCAAGCCCTGTAGTAAAAGAAAATAGAAAAGGACCATGATAATCGGGTCAAACAAAAAAATAGCAATTATGAACATTTACTAAATCTTGTTAAAGACTAAGCTTGTACTATATTATCACACAATAAATTCGGCTAACGTAAACTACCAGGCCTCATTCTACCATGGTGGTAACATGGGCACAGGGCTGGCTCTTCAAGACACTTTGGGTTTAAAAAATATTGGCAACATAGAAGAAATTTATGTACAGAAGCTATTGACCTTACCAAGAATACAAAGTAATAACAACACTGTCTTGCCAAGGCTTGCCTAGTAGTGTGAGATAGATTGTCTGGCAGTTACTTGTACAGTTCTAACAGAGATCCAGTCTACATGATTACATACTGTTTTCTCATACTACCAGATTCGAAATCGACACCACAATTACAACCCATATTTCTAGAAACACTCACTATCCAAGCTAATTCAGTTGTGAGGTTGACATTTTAGATATCTACAATTAGACAAATTAAAAAAAAACTTTGACAGGGCAGTTTGAAAAATTGAAATTTTACCACAAGGTTGGTTTTCCAGAAACTGAAAGTTGCAGATAGTATTTTCTCGATTATGTGACTCAGTTACAACTACCCGGATCATTCTGCATGGTTTGATATTGTTCCTATGAAAACCTGTATAGAAAAATATTTGATTTTGTTCAAAAAGTTTGATAGTTATTATGCTAATCGGTCCCTGCCATTGTTTTTGGTGGCTGGACCGTCTAGGATGTTTATGAGTTTATGTGGTTATGTGGTTAATTCACTATTCAAGCAGCTGGAGAAGCCACAGTAGGGAGTACTTGTTTAGAGCAAGACGCAGGGTCCTCTTTCCTTTAGTTTAAAATGTTAAAGCCAAACTTGCAACTTTCGTAGTCTTACATATTTTCCTCAAAAAGACAAAATATATACGGTTGCCGTATAAATAACAAAAAGACAGTAACAGCGACGGAATACCAAAATGGCGGAACCAGCATGGAAATAGGAAGATGACGGGTGGAGCTATGAAAGATTTCTATATATCTATAGATAGATAGATAGATAGATAGATAGATAGATAGATAGATAGATAGATAGATAGATGGATGGATACTAGATAGATAGATAGATAGATAGATAGATAGATAGATAGATAGATAGATTGATAGATAGATGGATAGATAGATGGATAGATAGATAGATAGATAGATGTATACTAGATAGATAGAAAGATAGATAGATGGATAGATAGATAGATAGATAGATAGATAGATGGATAGATAGATAGATAGATGGATAGATAGATGGACAGATAGATGGATAGATAGATAGATAGATAGGTAGATAGATGGATGGATAGATGGATAGATAGATAGATAGATAGATAGATAGATAGATAGATAGATAGATAGATAGATAGATAGATAGATAGATGGATGGATGGATGGATGGATGAATGGATGGATGAATGGATGGATAGATAGATAGATAGATAGATAGATGGATAGATAGATAGATAGAAAGATAGATAGATAGATAGAGCCCGGCAATGGAATATGGAAGGGATGGACCCACTAAATGTTGATTGACTGACACTAGATGTTACTTGGTGCATAGTGCACGAAAGGTGTTACATAGTTCTAGTTTTTTCTGTTTACAATACATTCCAGAACGTAGTGTAATTGTGACATGCATTGTTACATCAATGGAAACAGAAAAATCAATCACATCAATCACATAAACAAAATAAAACAGCTTAAGTGCTCTGTGAACTATGTAACACCTTTAGTGCACTATGCACCAAGTAACATCTAACGTCAATGCACAGTAAACCAGTCAGAATTGCCCTGATGAAGATGACAGCAGGTCATTGAAACGTCGGCTTGAAAAATAAATGGTTGTGATAAAAATAAATTTGCTACTCAATCACTTGACCTTGTTTAAGTCTAAGACTAAAATGTTTCTTCGATACTAGTAGTTATGACTGCAGCTGCATACCATTTTTTAAACATGAACCTAACCTAACCATATACGTTACATAAGAGTTATGCTGCTAAATCACATTCACAACAAGAGTCTCATACCTTTCGCCAAATGATGTTGATTGGTGGATGAATTACAAAATTTCATTCATTGATTTAGCAAATAAGAGCATCATTGGTATTATTGGTGTTTAAAATGGTCAGAGGTCAAGTCAAATAATACAAACTTACGAATGGTACACTATATGTACAGCACTTAAACAATAAATCATATAAACAAATTAAACAACTAAAAAAGTATTTAAGTCATGATCGGTTGTCGGTCAGTGGTCAAAGGGAGTTAGGTGCCAGATGGGTTCAGCTTTGGTCAGACTTCATCGTCTCCTTGAATGATTTAAGGGTGTTTGCTTGTTTTGTATTAGTATGTCGTTTAACATACATGTAAGGCTACTAAGCGTTGTTACCTCCATGAAATGTGTCATGGAGGTTATATTTTCAGTTGCGTTTATCTGTCCGTCCGTCTGTCCGTCCGTCTGTTGGTCAACAAGATAACTCAAGAACGCCTGGATGGATTGGTTTCATACTTGGTGTGTTGGTAGGGTGTGACGAAAACTGGAAATGATTAGATTTTGGTCCCCCTAGTGGCTTCCCTTGGTACTGCAGCGCAACTTCCGGTTTTGATATCTCGCGATCTGGACATGCTAGGGTCATGAAATTTGGATGATAGGTAGCTCTCGTGCTTGGGAAGAAGTCACATGAGTTTGGGCCCAATAGTGGCTTGATCTGCAGGATGGTTTCTTTGAAAATATTCGAGAGAGGATAACTGAACAACTGTTTGATGGATCGTCATGATTTTTGGTATGTAGGTAGCTGAAATGATGCTTGACATGATTAAAATACAACTATGCAAATCAGGATCTAATTTTCATAATTAATGAGGAAATTCTATAAATCTGCTGTATTCCATATTAGGGCTATGAAACACTTTAGACATATGTAATTGACAACAACAAGATCATTGGTAGATATTGATTATGTAAATGAAGACCTAATTTGCATAATTAATGGCAAATTGGTACAATTTTATGGTGGTAACTGCTGTGAATTTAATACTTGCCATACTTGGAAGTTCAATTATGGCGAACATCACTAAACATAATTTATTCAAATCAGGACCTCATTTGCAACGCTAGAATAGCCTTATTTCTTAAGATAACCCTGTCATTGGGCGGAGAATATGATCAAATGATATAATATATGCAAATGGGCTCTTATAATTTGCATATTGGCAGTAAAAATGTATAATTCGTCAGCTTGGATGGTAAACATGAGTTGGCAAAGGTATGTCAGAGGTCATACTTGCATATAACCAACAATATCATACGTTGTCCATGTTAAATGGTAAGGATTTCACCAGTGTGTTGTATGTTACTAGGTAGGGGCTATGTGAATAATTTGTATAAAAATTTTGCTAATGAGCAGGATTGTAAATGTAAGCCATTTATGTGATCATCACTATGCATAAGCTTTACGAAAGCACTAAACATGTCATGGAGGTATGAGATTGTCGAACTCTAGTTTTTTCATAAAAGTTGGTTTCATGACGTACGGTTCATTATATAATAAGTCAATCACTGACAAAAGCTAATGGATACGAGCTGAAACGTCTGACTTTTTAAAAATTCATATCCAGTTGCTTGAGTAACTGCTTTTTGGCGTATCGTATTACCTGGATGTCTAACCTTCATCGACGTATCACATACGGTTCATTATTTAGTAGCCCAAGTCAGGTTTAGTAAAATTCCTTCTCGATTACATGCACTCTTACTCAACGCATATTATGGACAGACTAAGAGACGGGTTGGGCTTGGTAAGTCAAATGTTGCAAAACATTAGAATCCACCAGGACCAAGCCCAAAGGGAGAGGAGATAGGCGATGAGTGGGGGATGCAGTTACTATGGTAGAACATATACCGTGGCCTACAAGTACACGCCTGGTCGTCAACGCGGACACCTTCGTCGCCTGAGCAAAGACTTGCACCGTCTGCGCAGAAGAATAAGGTTTCGCGGAAAAGGCTGGCTAGCCAAACCAGACATGGGGGTATCCGGAAAAGCCATATGTCCGTAAAATAACCTATGTGTCAATTGATGAGTGAACGGTTGTGTGACCCTAATGGAGAAACATGTGAACAATTCGTACTCACAGATAATGTAAATAAACCTCCTTGTTTTGAGGCGTAACAAGGCTGATCATGCTCCATGTGAACACACTACCAAAAATGATTTTTCTTGTTTTTCTTGTTTTTCTTAATTCGTGGACAAATTTTCTTACATGAAGAAAATTCAAGAAAAATTAAGAATAAATAAGAAAAGAGCAACAGATCGTTCTAAAAAATTTTTCTTGTAAATTTTCACTACAAGAAACATTTTCTTATTTTTCTTACGTGAAGAAATAATTTCTAGCAATGATTTTCTCCCCCTAGAATGTTCTAGAAAATTGAGTTAAATGGTCTTGTTTTTCTTGTCTGAAGAATTACTTTCTTGCCATGGTTAAGAAAATACAAGAATTTTTCCCTTAAGTTTCTTGTCTTTCTCATAGTAAGAAAAACAAGAAAAGCAGGGTTTAAAAAACAAGTCATAACTAGAATAACATTCTTGAATTTTCTTGTTTTTCATATCAAGAAACTTTGAGAAAGGAAGTTCTTGCTTTTCTTGGGCTGTGTCAGAAAAACAAGAATTTTGATCTAACCTTTCTTGAGATATAATGCCTAGAAAAACAAGAATATTCAAGATATTGAAACTAGAAGACAAAGATCAAGTCATAACTAGAATAACATTCTTGAATTTTCTTGTTTTTCATATCAAGAAACTTTGAGAAAGGAAGTTCTTGCTTTTGTTGGGCTGTGTCAGAAAAAAAAAGAATTTTGTTCTTGACTTTCTTGACATATGTTGCTTAGAAGAAAGTGTTTATTGACAGTAAGAATTTTGGTCTTGAACTGAGAACCAAAGTCTCAAAGATTATAGTGGTATATATATTAAGAATTTCTGTCTTGAGGAAAAAGATATGCATTCTTGTTGTAAGAACATGAAACTTAAATAGAAGAAAGGCTTTCTTGACAATAATAATATAATAATTGATAAGTAACATCACTCTTAAAGTTAGAAAAGGAATCTTGGTGTAAGCATCTATTTTTGGGGTATTAAGAATTTGTTCTTGTTTTTTGTAATTTAGAAAGTTGAGCAATCTGATTCTAGATTCTTTTAGTAATGTCAGAGACAAGAATTAGTTTCTTTACTTTCTTGACTTTGAATAATTCTATACTTGTAACTAGCATAGTTTTACTTATCTAGATACATGTAGTTCAAGAAAATGATTCTTGTTTTTCTTGGTCAGGTTATGTTAAAAAAATACAAGAATCTGTGTCTTTGCTTTCTTGTTAGACAAAAAAATGGTTGAATTAGAAATCAAATTTAAAACCTGAAAGCAAAAAATACTTAAAGTTCTTTAACGTTTTTGTTTTCCTTATCGAGAAAGTTCAAGAAAGATGAGTTTTTTGCCTGGTAATGTTCAAGATAATGTAAGAATTTTTTTCTTAACATTCTAGCCATAACTGTCATGTGATCACTTGTGAGCTCCTGATTGGTTAATTCAAATCCCAGAATGCAGTTAGAGATTTTTGAACAGAAGCTGGGGTGAAGTCAGATGTGGGGGCAGTGCTCTGTGCTGGTTACTTCTTTTTAGTCAGATATTGATTCATATCGTCGGATTTGAAGTCAAAATCATGGTAGAAAGGACCTTATGTGCATGTGAACCAATGGTATATTCGTGTCGGCTTGCAGATGAAACCAACTTTGCAACGAAAAAAGGATGGAACCAAACTTATATAAGGTAAGTGCGCCCCCCTCCCCACCAAGAAGAAAAAATCTGTTGACATTGTTTTTAGACTTCATAGCTTATTTGCTACAATTCCATTGGGGTTGATTTCTAAATTGTATCTCTGGTATATTGTAGAGTACAGTGTTTTACTGCATTATAATTATATCATTTTTAATTGTTGAGTAAACTTGAAGTAATTCAATCCTATTTTTAGCATCCTCTTTTGACTTTGTTGTCTTCAGCCCCTGCATGCAATGCAAACTAAGAAAGGTCTTTCCTTTTTTTTTTCAGGTTTCCAAAGACTTCGACTGTTCCAATGCTATAATGCCAAAGCTGCAGGGTTTGCTGAATGTTTTGGAATGTGATATGATCTGTATTCTTTAACCATGATAATGGCTTGTTGGTTACATCGTATGATAGTTTTAAGTTTACTGTAAAACTTGTTTCCATTCAAAGAATGTTAGAAAAATGTACATAATGAATGTGGTAATGAATATTCCTATACTGTCAGTGTCAAGAGAGGCCTGTCAAATAATTGTAACAGGATTTTAATTGTTGCAATATCATTCTCTGTAACTTTTGTACATTATTTCTTCTTTTGTGGACAAAATAGTTTTATTGATACAAGAATATTGAGCTCTGAGTTCAAGAAATATTTTCTTATGTGAAGAATGGTTTTCTCATTATAAGAACTGTTAGCTAGCTCTTAGCTCAAGAAATGTTTTCTTGTATACAGAATGGGGTTCTTGCTACAAGAATAATTAGCTCTTAGTTCAAGAAATTTTTTCTCATGTGCAGAATGGTTTTCTTACTATAAGAACAGCTCTTCAAGAAATGTTTTCTTGTATACAGAATGATTTTCTTGCTACAAGAATAATTAGCTCTTAGTTCAAGAAATCTTTTCTCATGTGCAGAATGGTTTTCTTACTATAAGAACAGTTAGCTCTTAGTTCAAGAAATGTTTTCTTGTATATAGAATGATTTTCTTGCTACAAGAATAATGAGCTCTTTGTTAAAGAAATATTTTCTTATGTGAAGAATGGTTTTCTCATTATAAGAACTGTTAGCTAGCTCTTAGCTCAAGAAATGTTTTCTTGTATAGAGAATGAGGTTCTTGCTACAAGAATAATTAGCTCTTAGTTCAAGAAATTTTTTCTCATGTGCAGAATGGTTTTCTTACTATAAGAACAGCTCTTCAAGAAATGTTTTCTTGTATACAGAATGATTTTCTTGCTACAAGAATAATTAGCTCTTAGTTCAAGAAATCTTTTCTCATGTGCAGTATGGTTTTCTTACTATAAGAACAGTTAGCTCTTAGTTCAAGAAATGTTTTCTCGTATACAGAAAGATTTTCTCGCTACAAGAATAATTAGCTCTTCGTTCAAGAAATCTTTTCTTATGTGCAGAATGGTTTTCTTACTATAAGAACAGTTAGCTCTTATTTCAAGAAATGTTTTCTCGTATACAGAATGATTTTCTTGCTACAAGAATAATTAGCTCTTAGTTCAAGAAATATTTTCTTGTCTACAGAATGGACTTCTTATTACAAGAGCAGTTAGATCTTTGTTCAAGAAATCTTTTCTTATATACAGAATATTTTTCTTATTACAAGAACAGTTAACTCTTAGTTCAAGAAATCTTTTCTTGTCTACAGAATGGTTTTCTTACTACAAGAACAGTTAGCAGCTCTTAGTTCAAGAAGTATTTTCTTGTAGGCAGAATGGTTTTCTTGCTATAAGAACAAATAGCTCTTAGTTCAAGAAATATTTTCTTGTGTAACAGTTAGCTCTTCGTTCAAGAAATATTTTCCTGCGAACAAGATAGAGATTCTTCGTGTAAGAACCCGTAATTCTTATCATGAGAAGAATATTCTTAAGTATGGGTTTATTAGCTGTAAGAAAAAAATTTCTGAGAATAAGAACAACGTGGCGTGAGTTTCTTGAATTTTCTGGAAACGGGGATTCTTGTTCAAAGAATAAGGTTCTTGCTTACAGTAAAAAGTTCTTCTTTTAGTGCAATGCAAGAAAATAAATCTTAATCGATTTCTAGGTATCACAAGAATTTTGGTCTTGACAGAAGAAATATATTCTGGGTGTGAGATGAAGTAAGAAGCTATTTCCAGCAGATAAGAATGTAGTGTTCTTGGGATAAGAACGAAAATCTTGAAAGAATAAAATAACTTTCAGATTTATAGAATTTTAGGCTTGTATTGAGAACTGCAGTCTTTGTATAAGAACAATTGTCTGCATCACGAATCTTGTAAGAATAAGATTCTAGAAGTAACCAACAATAACTTATATAGAAACCTATAAGAAAAATATTCTTACTGCGAGAAAAAAGTCTATCAAGAAAAAATTAATTATTTCGTGGACAAAATTTCGTTCTTGAATACAGAAAAATTTGCTTCAGGGAAGAAATATTTTCTGACTGTAAGAAAAAACAAGAATGCTAGAAATGTCGTTTTTGGTAGTGCAGGGACACGTGGGGTGGGAATAGAATCCGCTGGCGCGGTGCCACATATAAAGGTAGCAGGGAAGCCAACTTGCACTTTGGATTGTAGAGCAGAGTGCACCAAACGTGATCGCACCATTTAAACCCGCAAAAAGCAAGCGGCCCTGACGGCCTGCCGTCACCTCACCTCACCCGGCCGCCTGTAGACTTTCTGGTCTGTCAGTCGTCAGCCTCAGGGTCAGTTTCCTCCATGCTGCCCTGTCTTGTGTCAGATTCTTCACTACCTCGAAGTCCCTCTGCTCTCTCTGTGTGATCTCTCTAATCTGATCTTAAATTGTTAAATGTTATCAATTCTTCTAAGTGTTTTCCAAATTTTAAAATGTAAGATCAACACAATTCAGTTCAATGCAAATGCATGTGTGTACTGCAAGGTTGGTTGAATGGATAAAGTTTAAAGTTTATCTTCCCACCTATTTCTTGGCCTGCCAGGTGATCTTCTCTTCTTTGGTTTACAGTTGTATACCCTCCCTACCCTCTTGCATTCTCAGTACGTGCCCAAACCATCTCAGCTGGTTTCTTTCTATGATGTTCAGAATGGACTCCACTGAGAAAGAGCTCCTTATTATATCATTTCTCACTTTGTCCCTTAAGGTAACTCCGTAGATTAGGCGCAGTGCTCTCATTTCCGTAGCTTGAATTTTGCTTTTGAGTCTCTGAGAGTCCAGGTTTCACTACCGTATAATAAAACTGGTCGTGATATAGTAGACTAAGTGTAGATGCAGATCTTAACGTCTTTAGGGATACTTCTTTCCTTTTGGAGAGGGTACAGTGAGCATAAGTTTCGAGTAAAATTTGCAATCCTGATGTCAATTTCCTCGTCAATTAGATTGTTAGATGACAACTTACTGCCAAGATAGCCAAGGCCGGGCGTTTGTTTGAGGGTATGCCCTTTTATGGTTGAACCCAAGAATCCACAAATTAGCAGCAATTGAAATAGCCCCTGCTTTTACTATCATTTGCAAGAAATCATTAGAAACAGGTCAGATTCCTTCCCCGTGGCTACATGCCAAAATTTCTCCTATACACAAGAAAGGAGAAAGGACAGACCCGCTAACTACCGTCTACTCTCGTTGACATGCATATGCAACAATATTATGGAACATATAATACAATCGCAGATAATGGACCATTTTGATGAATTTTCTCTTTTGGCTGATAAACAACATGGGTTCAGGAATATCGTTAAAAAGGTTCATCAGTCACGTAGAATTAACAGTTAGTAGAAATTCTTCAACCAGTGACTGTATTTTTGTAAGGTAGATTACGTACCTCCAAATTTTCGGTGTCGACTGTACACCTTTCTCAAGGAGTGGCCTAGTCTCGCGAGAACACGAGACTAGGTCGAGACTTGTGTGGATCTTTGGAGGTACGTAATCTACCTTACAAAAATACAGTCACTGATTGAAGAATTTCTACTAACCATGGGTTCAGGAAAAATTGATCATGTGAGTCAAAGCTCATCTTAGCAACAAACGACCTAGCCCTTTCTCTAGACTCTACATCCAAAACTGACATGATTATAACTGACTTTCCCAAAGCTTTTGACAAAGTCCCGCAAAACCGTTTGCTTCTAGAACTGCAGACTTACGGGATTAGAGGCAGGCTTCTGTTGTGGGTTTCAAATTTCCTTAAGAATAGAAAACAAAGAGTGGACCGACGTAACATCTGGCGTACCCCACGGTAGATATTAGGGCCCCCATTGTTCTTAGCTCTTATTTATGATTTGGTTTGATTTATTTCTTACTCCACTATTCGTCTCTTTGCGGACGACTGTGTTATCTACAGAGAAATAACCAATAATAAATATTTGGCAAGACGCCATTAATACACTTGACTCATGGCAGAACGTATGGCAGATGGAATTACATCCGGCCAAATGTTTCATCATGCGCTTTACTCACACAGACAAGCCTATATTATTATAAACTAGGTAATCACACTCTAGCCGAAACAAATTATCATAAGTATTTAGGAGTCACTTTGAATAATCATTTGACCTGGTCTCAACACATACAACATATTACCTCAAAAGCGAACAAGTCTCTGGGCTTTGTTACACGAAACCTTTACAGTTGCCCCAAATCTGCTAAACAAAACGCATATACAACTTTGGTCAAACCGTCCTTGGAATACGCCAGTGCGGTTTGTTTTGCGGACCCATACCACAGAGATCACAAAACTAGAAGCTGTTCAGAAAAGAGCAGATAGATTTGTCACTAATTCATATTCCACCAACCTGAGCACAACTAAGCTTGTTTCCGACCTAGGGTGGGACACAGTACATAATAGAAGAACAGCCAGTAGATTAACTACATTACACAAAGCTAGACAAAATAAAATCGCCTTAATTACTGGTTGGAACTCAGCTTTCGTCCGCACCGCACAAATCGCGGCACGCAAACCCGAATTCCTACAAGACACTAGCATTCCACAAGGATTGCTATAGGTACTCGTATTTCCCAAGGACTGTAAGAGACTGGAACGAGCTTCTGCAAGCCCTACCAGAAATACCAGAGGCCGACAAGTTTAAGAAAGCTGTTCTTCCACACTTGAGGAGTATTTAGAGCGCTGCGCACTCCCCCCTGCGTGTTTGACCCCAACTGAGGGGTGTTACGCAGTACAATATCAAGATCAAGCAGCAAAGAAATGTCAATTGGGGTCATCAGAAGTCTCCATTGTCTTGGAGGTAAGCGTACCTACTTCAATTCAATTTTATAGCATGAAATGGCGTAATTAAATTATAAAACCCCTGCAAATACATCACCACATATAATTTACGGTGTAAATTTCAGCCTGTAGTGGATATTTTTCAAATGATATAAGCCTAAAAGGAGCAACTTTTCCGTTGACTACCACATTGGCATAATGGCAGAAGCAGACAACCGCGAGGGACACATTTCGCTACGTTTTCATGTTTACAAACGACCGAAACGTAAAATAACTGGCAAGTGAAGAACAACTAATTTGCTGTTAACCAAATAGAGAACATCATGAGGGCAAAAGAATTGTTTACAAGGTTGGAATTCACCCGTTTTCCATCCCCAGAATGCAACGCGAAAACAGGGGGTCTCACCTCATTTGCATAGGACAGGAAGGCATCGGAATGATCCTGGTGACGTTAAACAGTTTGTTTTTCAGTGTGTTTTGAGGTGTTGGGTCATTGTATGCTCAAGTTTAATTAAATTACTATGGGCCGAATCTGACAACAAATAGAGAATGAAGTTTTTGGAGAGAAAAGAACAAGAAACATCCATGCCTTAAAAAAAGAGTTATCAACCAAGAATTGAGGTGTTCATAATCTCGTATTTCCCAACAACTATCGTAGACCAAAACCCGTTGCCACCAAGCACAGTTTTGGCATTATCACTAGAATGCTTTAAACAACTTCTGCAATTAAATGTGCAAAGATTGAGTGTAACAAGTCGTTCGGTGTGAAATAGCTAGCGTGCCGTTTATACTGATACAGATATACCCCTGTATTGCCAAAACCAAATTGACACTCTACCAAATACCACTGCATGCATATTAAATGTTCTTCCTCAACACAGGAGTTTCTGTCCTTCCATGGAGCACCGGTTGGCATAGGAGGAGTGGGACCCAAAGTAAGTCACGTAAGTCAAGTATCAGCACAGTAGCACAAGAAACAAATGTTGACTTATTTTACATCCTTTATACAGTATCTTTATTTATTACAATCCCAATGCAATTAGAACCGGTGGGTATTGCCGATCATAAATTAGTGAAAATCAAGATAAATTTAAGGCTGCAAATAATGCTTATCAGTTAATTTAGCTCTGAGACAGCATATCCATCAATGTAGCAACCAGTTGCTTTGTTAACTCGTAGCCAAGCTATGTTCATATAGCTGTTGCTATGTTTTACTTTGCTCTGCGCAGACGGTAGGAGGTCAGGTGCCGGTTATAGTAAAGCAGTGTAGAGTAAACGCGTCCTACCGTTAGTGATAGTCAAAGGTAGTTATAACAGCCTAATTTAACAACACGTACATACGTCATGTTTATCTATTGATCTATTCATTACCTCAATGATAAATTAAGGTATTGATTTTGGCGTGTCTGTCTGTGTGTGTGTGTCTCCCTGCCTGTCTGTTTGTGTGTTTGTGTTTCCGGACATTTGTGGTCAGCATAAGTTTTGAACCTTTGGATGGATTGTAATGATTTCTGGTATGTGGGTACGTAGGTGTTGGGTAGGCAAAGGTAAAGGTCGATTCTGGGCCTCCTAGTGGTTGACCTTGGTACTGCAGCAGAGTTTCCGGTTTTTGTATATTTTGTCCTGGACATGCTATGGTCTTGATTTTCGAGTGGCAGATAGCTTTTGTTTTCAGTAATAAGTGGTGTTGGTTTGGACACCTTAGCAGCTTGTTCTGGAACTGCAGGGGGGAGGTCCTGGGAAACCTTTCAGAGGAAATAAATTCACATAGAAACAATGCATTTTATGATTGTTGGTATGTGGGTAACTTAGACAGAGATCTACACTATTTGATGCAAATTATGCAAATGATGAGGACATTCTGTAATTTCGGTGTTTTACATCATGAGACTTTGATACATGTAATGTTTATAGTCTATGGCAGGTGGAATATCAACAGATACCAATTATGCAAATACGGACCTAATTCGCATAATCAATCTGAAAATTGTATGACTCTTTAGTGGTAAATTATGGGAAAACTTGGGACATGTGCAAGTTAATTTAAAAGTTAACATCATGACACATCTATTATATTAATGTAGAGGTCATTTGCATGATTAAGAAATTTACATATTAACCACATATTACACGGAGGGAGTATGAGATCTCGGAACTCTTGTTTTAGTATTGTTTTTACACGATATACTGAAACCGTTGTTGCACGAATGTCAAGGTCGCAATTTTAAGGCCACCATATTTACCAGCCAATGACCAATCTAATCAAAAAAGCTAGCCTCGCTAAATCCGACTTCCGATGCATAAGACTAACTACTACAATATTAGATGTTCCCTTCTGTACGTCAAAGGCAACCATGGGTATCAGACAGTCTTGACTCTTGAATCGAAATGTGTTTGGAGGCCTCAGGGCCCAAGAAATTACTTCGCCTAACACTCTTGATAAAGGCAGTGACATTACGCGATGTAGTGCTCCATATTGTCCAGTGACATTCCAATACTTAAAGGACTGAGGTACAGCGCTTTTCAAACCTGTGTTGGAATTAAATCCTACAGTAGCCACCATTCTCGCAGCATGGTTGTTTTATTTTATGTCTGATGTTGGTGTAATGCCAAGATCAGACATACTATCAAACATACCAAGATCAGAGTACTTTGAACGACGTCGGTATTCTCCACGGATCGTATCTGTTTTTAGCAGCATGGTCCTTTTTCTAGTAGTTATACTTGGGCTGTGTAACTTCGTCATGGCTCAAGTATTTAGGGTGATGATGTTTTTTTTTATTGTTTTTTTTATTCCGAAACATGTAATCACAAGACGTCGTGACGACACACTCAAGTTTTTTTTCAACTTATATTAATGCCGAAACCAACACAGGGACAGTACAATACTCATTTACACCTGAGCGAAGTGAGGAAAGTCGTGTAAAGTGCCTTTCCCAAGGGCACACGATCGGTGGCATGTTAGGTCTCGAACCCGGGGCCTCTGGTTCCGAGTCGAGAACGCTGCCGCTGCGCCACACGACCCCACATAAATGTTTATCGCCGCACTGCTAATACGAGACGAGGGTTAGCCGCCGCGTCACCATTTACGTCATTTTAGTAAATCTCCAAACGTTTAAGTCTTATCACTTAATATTTGGATATGATAAATCTCGAACTTAAAGTCGTGTGATAAACAGATATCTCTTATATTTAATAAGAAGTCATTTGCATTACGGATCTCTCTGAAGCATTACTATCATGCTGACATGTGCTACGACGGAACGGAGTTTCTTGCCGAGTAGATCAAGTAAAACTTCAAGTAAGGCCACACTGACTTAATTTTGGATGGCATCCACGCGAGCCTTGATTTTCGCCTTTTAAAAAAAAAAGATCACGTCTACCGAGGCTCTAGCCTGGGTAGTTCATGATAATAAGCGACAATACGGAGCCGGGCACCCAGGCTACTGAAGCTCCACGACTCAAGAACTTAGTACATACGTACAGTGCCGGCCGATATATAAATTCCGCGATTTATAGATTCAGCATGTGCCGGCTTGTCATATACGTCGTACTGCCGCAAATTCACAATACCACCTTGTACTCCCTTGTATCGATTGATTCCTGTGGTTTCGTAGCTTTTTTTTTTTTTTTTGAATTTTTTTTTGAATTTTTTTTTTCATTCGCCGGCGCGCACTAGTTTGGGGGTCTCCAGAGGATGTCATCCACAAAATTAGGTCGGTGAGGCCTAAAGTATAAATAATAGCAGTGTAATGTTATCGTGAACTCACCTTTCCTTGACTTCACTTGCAATTAAAAGTAAATACTAATGATACTGGGAGTGAGTGCATATAGAACATCCATTCCTATGGATAATACTGACGTAAATGTCGTATACATCTAGAAACGTCAATAGAGGACGTCTCTAACCGAAGCTAGGTACTCGTTTCTGCCTGATTCGGGCGAGGAAGATACAAAGGCATAATACTAGGGCCCGATGGGATGTAAACACACAACCTTAGGATTTTAAAACCCTAACCTAATCCTTGCTTTCTTCACCGCAAATGGTGCTGGTGAAACACAACTGCGTGCCACTTTACAAAAATTTTACAAAACAGTGTACAGTTAATTAAAAGTAAACCAAAATACATACATTGTCATGATATTCATATACCAAACACGTGTATGGTGCTAATTAGCTCAAGCCAAAATCAAGTTACATACCTGGTCCAAGAACAATCTGGATAGCCAGCAACAAGAGAACAAAGACAGCCATCTCCCTCTGTCTTCAGCTTTGACTGCCGCCCAAAGATCGGGGCCCCTCGTATTAGCTGCTTTTACAATAATGTACTGTACTTGATGCAGGGCAGGTTGTTAGACGTTGGCTGAACACCTGCGTGATCCCCCTGATCAAGATTACACTTACTGCATGTTTGCTCTCTTGGACGCGGATAGTAATATATGTGCTGTATATTGCCGCACTGGATAACTGTATCAAATGTTCTATCTGTGTTGCAAACATGTTTACAGGGGTGCTGCATTGACCTGGATGTATGCAAACATTCCAAGATTAAGGTTATAAATTAAATGAAGACATGAGAACACAACTTGTCCGCTAAATTACAGGCAGTATCTTAGTAGCGGGTTGTGTACATACGTATTTGGTGACGCAAAATCTAAGATAACATTACAAAATATGTGACTAATTTCGCCTGCGAGCTCCTTTGGACTACTAAGGCCATGTTTAAACGGAATCACCCAAGGCGGTTTACATGTGGTTTACCCCGAAGCCGGTTTCAAGTGGCTCCATCTGAACGCTTCGAAATCACATTGAAAGCGCCTCGATCCCAAACCACTTCTAGAGGTGGTTTCGAATCGGCTTCCCCGCATCGCGATTTGCGTCTGAACGCAATGTGATTTCAATGTAACTTCGACTGGTCATAGGTTACGGGGTGATATTTCTTTATTTATATGCAATACCAACTGTTACGTGGCAGCAACTCAAAGAGCAGTAATGGTGAAATAATGTGTCCGTTCTAGGACGAGCTTCACCGCCTCTGGCGGGACCACGTTGACTTGTCTGACTTTTGTTCCTTTTTCGACTTCCAAAAATTTGTCTTCACTTTATTTGCATATCAATCAATAGGTTGTGCTTATAAACCTGTTTTCCCCTCTGGTCTCTCAGTCACTGACGAAAGCTAGTGGATACTAGCTGAAACGTCTGACGTTTTCAAAATCATATCCAGTTGCTTGAGTAACTGCTTTATGGCGCAACATACCCTAAGTTGCAAAAAATATTTAAGAAATTTTAAGATACCAATGTCGTAGAATACCAAACTGAAAAGAAAAAGACGAAAATGTAAAGAAATGAATTTGAAGACTAGATTATACGCCATACCATACACGGCTATTTCTTGAACCTTCATTGACGTAGATTTCATAATGGAAACAACTTTTTTGCCAAACTTTTTTATTCGCACGTTCACATCAGTTTTGGGGTTCCCAGAGGATCTCATCCGTATAATCAAATCAACTTGGCTTAAACTACCTTTACGAACACATCAATATTAAGAGCGAATAGGTCGATCAGTTCTTTGGTGAGGATCAGACCTTCTGACCTAGTCCTCGTACCTAGGGAGTGTTACTTTTAACCCTACCTAGACCGGGGGGGGGGCTAAAAGTGCCCGCGGCAACTTTGATGTCACCTAGCGTCTGAACGGCTAGCCGTAGAACGACCAAACTTGGTGACTTTTCCTAAAATATTGTTGGCAACAATTCTCTATCATTGGAATAAGATAATAATTTTTTGTGTTGCCATGGCAACGGGTTTCTGACAGGCATTTTTTGCTAAATTTAGTACTTTTTGTTTCAACAATAGAATTTTATGGGTTTTATGTCAAGTTACTCATGGTTTCTAATATTAATAACATCCCATATAATTTTATGTAAATTTTATCATTAAATATGCATAATTTATGCTAATTTGATGACGTCATTGGCCAAAATCCAAGATGGCGGACCATATCATTAGAACAGGTATATACGGGTTATTTTCATTAAAATTTCATCAATACTTCCATTTCTTTTTACAAAAAAGGTTTGAATGAAGGTGTTTAGTATGTTTACAATGTATTTTAGGCTTTATCATGAAAAAAAACTATTTTTGAAAATTCAAGATTGATGATCCAAGATGGCGGATATCTTAAATATGCATGACGTCATTTTATGACGTCACCGGTGTTGCTATGGGCAACATAAGACTTAGTACACACTAATATTCTGTCATAAACACTTTTGGTAAAGTTATGTTGTATACCAGGGAGGTTTTCAGGGAAAAACCTATTTAGACGGTTTTGGCCAATAAAATCACATTAATGACGTCATAATGACGTCATATTACGTCATAACGACATAAAAATTGTAGATATGATAAATTTTCACTAGTACACCATTCTCTGAAAATTTGGTGGTCATACGACATACCGTTCGCGAGTTCGTTAGGGGGGGGTCAAAAGAGCCCCCCCCGGTCCCCCCATGTCAAAAAAAGCCCGGTCTAGGTAGGGTTAATCTCCAGTGTATAAGTGCATTTTAATCGTGTGTATTGTGTATCGTAGTTACGATGTATGTATGTATGTTGAAGGTGGTATCCATGTTAGTAGTTTTCTCTTGCCCCAAGCAACAATTATTACAACTACTGTATTAAATGGCTTTTGATATTAGGATAACCTTGCAAAAATCGGAATAGACGTATGTAGTTATTAGGTGTTAGGTTAAGAATACTGAAAATGAGAAAATCACATGGGATCAAAACATGGTATTAGCTAAAATTGTAGTGACGAGCAAATTCCTAGTTTGTAAGAAAATGTACACTTATAAATAAATGGTGATGATGCCAAATGCTATGTAGACAAAATCAATATATAACTAGACTATGCAGATCAGAATCTTTTACGTATTATTTTTGTTGAGAGTAGCCTAATATATATAACATAGACATATATTTATATATATGAAAACCACGACACCCAACTAATTGACGAGTTCATTTATTGGTCTTGGATAAAAACACGTTATTTTGATATCATCATTTTTCTTTGTTTAAATAGAAGACACACAATATCAGACAGAATTTTTCGCATCTTGTTTGACGGTATTAAAATTAATAACATTTTACTTTTTCTTGTACTGATAAAGCAAACGACTTGCAGCTTAACTAATGTACATTAAAAGTACAAGTCGATGAAGTCGTTAAACAGATTCACTAGGCCCAAAGGCAATCGCATATATATTATCCAATCGCAAGTCCCACAATGTACATGGCAACTCTTCAAAGAGCAGCGGAAAAAAATATTGACCTTTACATTACATTGCTTTAAAACATTATGTTACATTACTTAAAAACATCTCTCGACTGAGAAATCGTCTAATTTCATGGAAAAGTTATGATATAGACAAAGTAAACATGTTCATAGTATCCTATTTGTTTTTTTTAATTCTAAATAAGTCATACGATGGATAAAGTGCTCCCAGCTCTTTTTAAAGCAAGGATTTGTTATACTATAGATAAATATAAGTAAACATTAAATTATAAAGGTAAAAGATCACTACTACTTCATCTATTCAAATGGCATCTTAAAAGGCGTGCAACATCTTAGAGTTAATTGTCTCCAGTTAAAGCTTGGCGCAATGCAAGTCATGGGCTCAATTTACATAGAACTTGCTCCAAGACCTAGGATAAATTACAAGTGAAATCATAGTTTTTTGACTGGGTAAGCTCAGTCATCTACAAACACAGTGAGTATTACGAGGCACTTCTGTTCTTGGTGTAGATTGTTATTTTCCCCAAATCTGCCTCTACCCCTCAGGGCCATGGAGTGAGCCTAGAGAAAGAAAGTGTGTGGGTAAGTCAACAATGTTTGCATGTATTTGGGCGCATGGTGTTTGTTTTCTCTCTAATTAGTTCTGTACACGCTGGTTTAAAAGTAAAGCTAAAACATTTAGAATTTAGGCTTTGTCATAGTAAAACATGTTCTAATGGCGAAAAAGGTGTATCATGGTATTCTTAAATACTTCGAACATACATTGGTAAAAATAATCTCAATCCAAATTAATCTCATCAACGCACGCAGATTGCGACATTTCACTAGATAGATAGATATTATATGATATTTCTTTCAGCAGTAATTCTTACCTGAAGTACCTGGAGCGACACAGTTGTAAGTGATTTCAAGGTATTTGTGAACTCCTGGACACGGATCTCCGAAGATGCTATCCTCGGCGCGTACGAGGCAGGTGGTGCGGCCGTCACAACCAGATTTCACGATCTGTAGAGATCCAGTGGCCTCACAGTCCGCCACCACTGTAGGATTTAGATGTTGACATGTGTTCAACCCACAAACTTCCCTGACATGATGGTGGTAAAATTATCAGCATGATAAGGTTACATTTACATTCCAAATGCATCATAGAATAGAGTTCCACGATCTCATACCTTCGCCAAATGATGTTAGCTTTTATGATTAAGAAATTATATATTAATCCCCCTAAGGCCACACCAATTTAATTTGTTGGTTCTCGGATTCGCCTCTTCGTTTTTTTCTGATTTGAAAAAAAAATTGATTCTGGTCCTGAATCAACTGAAAAATGCTCATTTTTTGCCCTCAACAGTTGAGGATAGTCCTTTTCTTCCTAGTTGTTACAGTTTTCCCATCTATCATTGCAGTGGTTTGATTAAAAGTTCAAAATTCAATGTTTAAATTTTAACCCAGCCTTTTGTGTTGACTTCATGGCTCATTTCGTACCATTTAAGCCTATAATAGGATGACTAGACCTGTTTTTATTCTTATTTTTTTTCGCCCTGTCGCTTCATATTTTTTCTGAAAAAATCCTAGAACCAACAAAATAAATTGGTGTGGCCTAATTATGCAAATAGGATCCTCAATTGCATGAATTATATCTGTTGATCATATTCTCCACCAAAAGACAGTCTTATCTTAACAAAGAACGCCGTGATGAAATTTTCTCAT
Organism: Branchiostoma belcheri; assembly: GCF_001625305.1. NCBI lineage: Eukaryota > Metazoa > Chordata > Leptocardii > Amphioxiformes > Branchiostomatidae > Branchiostoma > Branchiostoma belcheri. The sequence continues at coordinate 265,859 of NW_017803080.1, read as the reverse complement.
AAATTATGCAAATGAGGTCCTTATTTGAATAAGTTGTAGAAGTATGAAATTCCAGGCAGTTACTACTATGCAATTATAATATTTTGTCATTAATTATGCAAATTAAGTCTTCATTTGCATAATCGATATCTGCCTGTGTTTCATTCTTAATAACATTTGTCACAAGCTTGAACGTCCTATTATGGAATGCAGCTGATAAATAGAATTTCCTCATTAATTATGCAAATTACTTCCATATTTGCATAATTGTAATATCATTATGTCAAGCATCACTCAAGCTACCTACCTACCAAAAATCACGATGATCCATCAATCGGTTCTTGAGTTATCCCCCTTTAAACATTTGTCCAATAAACCCCCCTGCAGTTCTAGAGCAAGCAACTAGGGGGCTCAAACTCATGTCACTTTATCCCCACCACAAGAGCTATCTACCATCTAAATTTCGTCACCCTAGCATGTCTGGATCATGAGATATCAAAACCGGAAGTTCTGCTGCAGTACCATGACAAGCCGCCAGGTGGCCCAAAATCTAATCATTTTGAGGTCTCATCAAGACCTACCCACCTACCAAGTATCAAGACAATCCATCAAGACCTTCTCAAGTTATCGTGTTGACACACACACACACACACACACACACACACACACACACACATACACGAACGCCCCTGAAAACATAACCTTCTTGGCGAAGGTAAATATTCAATTGTCATTATCATATAGCCAGAAAACGTCGACCAATCAGAAAGCATAACGGGTTTCTGACAGTATTTTTGACTTAAACAATGAAATTTTCAGGCTTTTATGTAAATTTACACATGCTTTCTGATATAAAAAAATATATGATGTCATGTAATTTTTATCAAAAATTATGCATAATTTATTCTTATCTGATGACGCCATTGGCTAAAATCCAAAATGATGGGCCATATCATTAGATCAGGTACATTCCGGCTATTTTCCTTAAAAGTTTATCCCAACTTTGCTTTTTTTTTACAGAAAAGGTATCTTTGAACCTATTTATTCTATTTTCATTGTATTTTTAGGCTTCATCTTAAAAAGGATTTTCGAAAATTCAATATTGACGATCCAAGTCAGCGGACAGTTTCAATATGCATGACGTCATTTTCTGATCTCACTGGTGTTGCTATGGGCAACATACGATTTAGTAGACCTTAATATTTTCCCTTAAACACCTTTTGTTAAACTTGTGTTGTATTCCATTAGGTTTTAAGAAATTTAGGCAATAAATTACATGGATGACGACATAATGACACCATAATAGACATCATGATATCAAAATTGTTAATATCATTGATTATTACTAGTAGACCATACTCTCAAAATTTAGTCTTCATACGATATGCCGTTCTCGAGTTCTGAGGAGGGGGCGAATGAGCCACGCACCCACCCACCCCAGTCCCGAAGCTCCCCAAAAAGCCCAGTCTAGATAGTGTAAACATACCAGTAATTTTTGGCACCCCCACTAAAAGTGTCACTGTTCCAATGACACATGGTTAGCACAGATGATTACCTAGTCCTAGATGATCTTTTTTACTGTCCACGCCATCTTCTTTCATGTAACATTTTTTTGTGACTTTCGAGAATGTGACTTGTGAGAGTTTATTTTGGCAATGGGCGAATTTTATAAATATAGGTATTTGTGTCAAATATCTGTGTGAGTTGGATAGGCTATATGATAATAACGCCAATGCCCTGCCTTATATATCCTCGATGTTTATGGTGAAATAATATAATCCCTGGTCATCAGGTGCGATAACCACTTCATAAACCACCTCGTTCGCTCCGCTCACTTGGTGATTTATCAGGTGGTTATCCCTTATGACCAGAGATTATCTCACCATATACACCTCAAGGTGGGGCATTAACTCTTTTCCTGACCTTATTCCTGACTTTGCAATTTCGATTGTATTAATTGAGGGATCTGTACATGTATGTTTGTTGACTTACGAAGCTGGCCGTTGTCACAGATGATGGGATTTGTCCTTCCATACATAGCAGTCACAACATCGATGACCGTCCCATCACTGCAGGAAAGTACGTCCACGTGGTGGTCGCAGACGTGCAGTCGATAACGCTCTAAATATAAACAAGTGAGTAAATATTACTTTTGTTGATGTTACATTGTATTATCATGGTGTCTTATAAGCCCGCAATGATAATTCTGCGGAGGATGTCATCCATAAAATGTACTTGCTGTGGCCTTAATTAGTCATCTTCATTAATTTCAAATGTGTGTTGTCCACTTATGTAGAACTTCATGTAATTATAGAAACAATTAGAGGAAATATAGCACTCCCTTCAGGAATCACTATTATACGAAGTTTCAGACTTCCAAGTCTGAAACTTCGTATAACGCGCCAAGAAGAAAGCTCCTTAAAGTTACGTGACCTAGCGTTAACGTGTAAAATCATAAGCATAAAAAGGCATTAAAATTTAATAGAATGGTTGTTGTGTACACTTACCAATCTCTCTAAGCCAGTACCAGATGCCGTTAGGGAGCTCCGCCAAGTCCCGAATCCACGGTGCCTTAAAGTCTTGGAAAATTGGAAGACCAAGATCACTACCCACAACAGTGCCGTACCAATCTTGGTTAGGCATCTCAGCGGTTGTCAACACGGCTGGAAGGCCGGGGTCCTCCACGATCCACGGCATCCTCTGCCCGATACTCCGCGGTCCGTACTCCCAGGTATCAAACTTTGAGACGAGGATCACGTCTGTCTGGTTGTTCCTCTTGTGGGTGAAGGAATAGTCAAGAGGAACTTCCCACACCCCACCCCAGCGCCCTGGGGCCTCGGCCTCAAGTCGGTACTGTTTTTCAAATCAACAACAAACACAGCGTTTAATATACAAATATTTGAAAATGCAGCATAAAATATGCAATGTATATATTCTTTTTTTAATTAATTGAAATCGTTTGTACATGTACATGTAGGGCCTGAATAAAAAAAGACATTTTTGAAATTTCAATATCCATTTTTCACTTAATAGTTATACCTGGACTACATTCGTGGATGCGCCTGACACTTTGATTCGGTCAGCTTTCCCAAGAATTGAGTAGTCTGCGTCTGTTGTAGGTGATCCTTCATTATATGACAGGATGTTTCCTTTATCCCAGCCTGCCATCGACTTGCTCGTCACGATCAGGGTCCAGCCCCCACCGTCACGGGACATGTCACAGTACACCGGTGTAGCCTGTCCATCGACATCGATAATGTAGATGCCATCCGTTGCTAACTCCCCACTGTTCTTCATTTGGTGGTATTTATTGTTGCAGGATGATGGCAATTCTGCAAAGACAACAAGAAAACGAGAATTTTAAACTATTGACTATTCGGGTTTTTCGGAATTTCAAGGAACATTGGACAGTTGAACTCACCACCCAACACTCAATCATTCAAAACGATAATCAGTAGCCTATAAAATAATACTAATAAGCATATAATGGATAACACTTACGTGTGCATGTCATGCCATCTCCATGATAACCAGGAGGGCAGTCCCCACAAGCTTGACCAGAGGTGGTACTTTGACACTGGACTCCAGGGAAACATGGGTTCAAAGCACATTCATCGAGAGTGGCACAATATTCCCCGATAAAACCAACGGGACAGGTGCAGATGAACGAGTTTACCAGATCTATGCATGTGGCGTTGTTTTGACAAGGAGAGGACTGACACTCATTCGTGTTTATGTCACAACGTGGTCCCGTGAAGCCAGGCTGGCACAGACAGTCGTAGTGCCCCTCCCCTATAGGCATGCCGGGAGAAGGCACACACACTCCGTTATTGTTGCACGGGCATGGGATGGTTGAGAAGGTAAACGCTTGCACGTCTTGGGCGCCACATTGGTCTGTAAGGATGATATCCATGGCAAAGGTATCTGGACCATGTGAGATCCAGGTTAGGAAACCGTCTGGGCTGAGCGATAGACCATGGGGAAGGTTTTGGCTGGCCGAGAATGACATTGGACGACCCTCAGGGTCATGTCCGGCAATCATTACGGTAAAGGAGTCAGATTGCACCTTAGTGATGTTGCCTGATGAAAGGATTGACGGAGGCTGATTCACTGCATGGAAAAAATAAAGTATAGGTTACATCGGTGAAGGTTAGACATCCAGGTAATGACATACGCCAAAACACAGTTACTCAAGCAACGTTCCAAAATTATATCGAGTTGCTTGAGGAAGAGTTTTTTGGCGGATAGTATAGGTTGTTTAAAGACGAGTGATTGAAAAGAAATCTGCCTTTGCACAGGCGGTATTGCCACACATTAGCGTAACACACCAGATTCTGCTTACGCATACAAACAAGTACGAAATACAATACGGGGTATTCCATATCGCCTGAGGTTCTGGCCCGACCGCGGGTCGGATCGCCAAAAGGCGGAAGGGAGATCCGACCCGCTGAAGGGCTGGAACCGTTGGTGATGCGAATAACACCGTGTTGTATTCTATCTATGTTATAGAAAAAGAAACACACTTTTCAATGCGAAAAGAGAGTTGGTGTTGTAAATATAAGAATGCAACAAAACAAATTTTAATGTCCGAATCGGGTATTCAAATTTTCGAAAACAGCTCACGCGGATCGAAACGCGTTCAACTTTTTTTTCTATGGAAGCCCGGGCAGTACTGTAAAGTACGGCCCAACAGAACACCGTTAATGAAGGTTATCATGGCCCGGGTAGGATGTATATAGAATACTACACGGTGCATTCCGTATCACCCGAGGGCTGGGATCGAGCCAGGGTGATGCAGAATACACCGTGTTGTATATTATTATATCATACCTACCCGAGAAAACAGACACATTTGACACATTTAAAATGCGAAATGTGCAAAATTTCATTTATCTAAACAAAAAGTGTAACGGTGACAATTCTAACATTCGAATTCGGTGTTCCATTCGGAGCGCGCGAAACTCGTTTGTATTATTCTATGGAAAATTCGGAAGACCTGTGTGATAAAACACACACACAAACAAACACACACACATACACACACACACATACACACACACAAACACACACACACACACATACACACACACACACACACACACACACACACACACACACACACACACACACACACACACATACACACACCTACACACACACACACACACGCGCGCGCGCATATTGACATATCTTTCTAAATCAAGGTTAACTGTAATTTGACGTCTATATTATAACCTCACCTTCCCTTCTACTCCATTCGGATGTATTTGTACTTGCCAAGCACTGTTGACACCAATCGTCTGGGTTAGAGTCTTGGTCTTCAAAGCAGTAGCCTCTAATAAGGCAAGACCCATCCTGTAAAAAATATAATGGGCCATTATATTTGAGGTAACCTTTTCTAACGCCGTCCAGCAACTACAATTGTTTACAGTTACTTGGAATGTTCATTTTGACCCGATTGATAAACAGCCATTAAATTAACATGAAAAAAAACGGCTAAAATAACGATTTAAGTGGAAATTAGGGGAAATTTGATTATGTCATTTGATATATACAGAATATGGCATCACATATTCGTCACATGTTTCCAATGATGCATTAGAATAATTTTTAATCGATATTTTCCTTTTTGTCAGTATATTTCTAAGAGGACCGTGCTACTGTAGAAATCTCCAGGAAATCAAAACGACACTAGTATTAGCAATCTTTGAGTGTAATATTTTAACCTTGATATACGAGAACCATATGTAATGGCATTTTCGGTATGCGTTAATGTTTTGGCGTTTTTTTCGTGTCCCTTAATTTCACCCGATCTTCTGTTGCTGCCACTTAGTCATTCTATCTGCCAATCTTCAACCACCCACGTGATATCAACGTGTTCCCAATTTCACTACATTCTGAGTGTTTGACAGACTTTTGATCTCTATATCTCCAAACCACGTACCTACTCCATCGGCACAAACAGTAATTTAATCCCATGCACCAAAACAATACTTCCCTACCAGAAAATAATAACTAACCTTCAAAGAGCAAGCGCCATCCTCTACACAGTTCTGGCAAACCGAATCATAGATGATCAGCAAGAGTTCGTCGCTGAAGTACACACCCTCGTTGCTAATAGAGATATACAGCCCATAAGATGGAGTGCCGTCACCGGGTAAGTGGTACCTGTTTGGTTGAACCTTGGGTGGTGGTAGGTAGCAGGCAATTTCTGTGAAGCTTTCGAAGGAAGCAGATGTCTGGTAGCTTATTCCGCTTTTCGTCCATTGGCCATTTTGAAACTACGGTGAACAGAGAAACTAAGTCAGAGTACTTATAAGATGTTTAACACCTAATATCAATTTTCTATATCGTGTTCGACATTGATTTCTTAGCAAACATTTATAAAGGCAAAATTATATTAAAATTTACACTTTGTTTTTACCTTTAAACTTATATCACCGTGTCTTAGTATATTTCCCAGATGTAAAGAGTACTTTTCATTAATGTGCCGGGCATTTATGCGTCAGACACATGGTTTTGTCAATAACAAAGTTTTAAAAAAATAAAGGTTAATATACTACTACGAATCATTAATCTAAACTAGTGTTCGTACCGAGGCTTCAGCTACTCGACATGTCAAGTTCTCAGACTTGAGTAGGTTTTTGCCGAAAACGTTGACCTTTTCACACGGCCTCTGGCGAATGTCGCAAAGACCGCCTCTCTTGAGATCCCACACCACGGGCGCAGTATCAGCAACGACTCCACAATCTTTGCCGATCCAGCCATCGTTACAGATGCATTCGCCATCAGCGCAAGTGCCTTTGAAACTGCATTGGTTTAGACACAACTTTTGAACAAAGGCTTGCGGCGGAGTCAATGTCCCGTTCTCGTTCTCTTCAAACATGCTGACATTTGCCAAGACGGCGCTACTGCACTGCTGTTCCATGTTGTTCAAGGCAGAAGATGCCCAATCCAGGTCACCAGTCAGCTGTAAAACAAAAGTATTTGTTCACTGCATGAAGGAAATGCATTATTTGCCTGATATGCTCCCGTTGCGTTGATCCAGATACCGATCGACAGCAAAACAAAATGTAGCAGTTGTACAGCTGTTAAATATCAAGACCATTGATTCCTAAAATTTTTCAGGATCTCCAAAAAGGTGCACAGTGGTAATGTCAAATATGCTGCTCTTTGGATAATGGTATACCGGTAGCATAGAAAGTTGTTGTATGCTGTTATTAAAATGTATCAAAACTGATTTGGTGACTCACATTTACGCAGACAAATAGTATAATGATAATCAATATTAATGCAGTTACCATGCTTTAATTTGTTTTTATTAAATTTGTCTTAGTTCGAATCGTCCCTCGCAATGGTCTTCTTTAACAACTGAATTACATTCTTATCTTAAATTTGGCCACAATTACGTACCTTGATGTCTTCCACGCATTGTGTGAGGGTACTGAAGATATCCACGTTTCCTTGTTCAGCACAAAACGCTGACATACTGGAGTTCTGCAATGCTTGCTTGCAGTAGTTCTCTGCGAACTGCTGGGCACTTGCTGAAGGCCAATCTGGGATTACTGCCACGAAATTGGGGAAGTCAAAATTATAGTTAGTATCATGATCATCCTCGTCATGGTAGCCTGTGTCCCTCATTCTTCTCATTCGATTATTGAGTCTATCTATGATGGACTCTCCTGGAAGTGTTCCAAAGCCCCTCTTTTTAGCACGTTTGCCTCCACCGCAATGAACCTCTCCATAGTCATCAGAACGATTAGACACATGCGATGTATTCCGACAGTCACAGTAAATCGATGTGTCAGTATGAACTGGTGCAGGGCGTCTTTCCCAGAAAGATTCTCCGGGATTTATCCTACAGCAGGCACAAGTAAATTGTTGTGGATAAGATTGAATTCTAGAATTTGCATGGTATAGTTACGATTAATTCTAAAAAATCATTAAGATAAATTGTTTAATAAATAATTCTATTTTTCTAAATGAGTCATGATCTAGGACTCTATGACTAGACTTTTCGGAGCCAGCAAGCTCCGATTCAAAATGCAGTAATATAGTATACACAAATACATATATCATAATTTTGAATTATCATTGTATGGAATACTACGTTTCATGTAGTTTTTTTTTGTCTTCTCAAGTTAACTTATTATCAATTGAGTCTAAAAGCATGGCTTCATAGCGTGGCTATCTGACTAACTGACTCGTACCTCCAAGACTCGAAGAATGGGTCTGGGTAGTTATCACTGCCTGTATGAAAGGTGCCGTCGGGTTTCTCAAAGTCGTTTGTCTCATCGCCGTCAAAGTTCCCACATATCCCATAGGAATGGCGGTAATCATCACCAGGTACTTCGATTCTGATGTTCATGTGCCTTGTGTACACATTGACTGTTACTATTGATCCAGATGGGAAATACATCTACGAAAAAAAGAGACATACACAGCTGATTCAGTACAATACAGTACGCAAGTCATTTGGGACTGCGTTAATAATTACCTCCGGGGAGGAGACATCCTTCCGCGGAAGGGTTTTGTGAGAGATTTAGATTGTCATGTTCGCAGCTGTTTCTCGCGTTTGGGTGGACGGATTCTTTTGAGATTCGGTATATGGTTTGCTATCGGGCTGTAGATGCACGTTCTTTTGTTTTTATTACCTTCGCCAAGAAGGTTATGTTTTCAGAGGCGTTCGTGTATGTGTGTGTGTGTGTGTCTGTAAACACGATAACTTGAGAAGGCTTAAATGGACTGACTTGATATTTAGTAGTTGGGTAGGTCTTGATGAGACCTCAAAATGATTAGATTTTGGGCCCCCTGGCGGCTTGTCATGTTACTGCAGCAGAACTTCCGGTTTTGATATCTAATGATACAGACAAGCTAGGGTAACCAAATTTAAATGGTAGATAGCTCTTGCGCAGGGGATAAAGTGACATGAGTTTGAGCCCCCTAGTTGCTTGCTCTAGAACTGCAGGGGGGTTTAAAGGACAAATGTTTAAAAGAGGATAACTCAATAACCGATTGATGGATCATCGTCAATTTTGGTATGTAGGTAGCTTAAGTGATGCTTGACATAATGACATTACAATTATGCAAATATGAATGTAATTTGCATAATTAATGAGGAAATTCTCTAAATCAGCTGCATTCCATTATTGGAAGTCCAAGCTTGTAACATATGTTATTAAGAACGAGAGAAACACAGGCAGATATCGATTATGCAAATGAAGACTTAATTTGCATAATTAATGAGAAAATGTTATAATTGCATGGTGGTAACTGGAATTTCATACTTGGGGTGTTTGAAAGTTAAGTGAAGGTGAACATAATTAAACATAACTTACTCAAATAAGGACCACATTTGCATAATTTATGAGGAAATGCTATGATGGCATTCTTTGTTAAGATAAGACTGTCTTTTGGTGTAGAATATGATCAACAGATATAATTCATGCAATTGAGGATCCTATTTGCATAATCAGGGGGATTAATATATAATTTCTTATTCATAAAGGCTAACTTCATTTGGCGAAGGTATGAGATCGTGGAACTCTAGTTGTATATGTGTTTTCGGGCGTGAAAATGGTGCCTTTTGGTGGCCCCAAAACACCCCTTTGAGCGTGAAAGTGGTCGCGACCGTTGACCTTTGGCGTGTTTAAGCTATTCTCGGTCTGGTCCACGTATATGACCCCTCACACAGAGGGGTGTCCGGTCTCGACAAATTCTTTGTTTAAAACCCTATATAGAAATATAAAATAGAAAGCCCGGGGGTATAAAATCTCAGATTTTACTTGTTGGCATTGGAGGCATTTGCATGTCATACCCAATTTGGTATATGGATGTCTTAAAATGGTAGAATCCATTTGCCTAACATAACAAGAAAAGGATCATCAGAAAAAGAAACACTTCGGAAAGCAATTATATAAAATAGAAAGGCCTATATTTTCTCGGTAGCAAATACAATATATTTCAGTCACAACCCTGCCCACAATATGAACTGTTTCAAACTCACACATGTGCAAAACTAGAACATTCTAAAACATGTAACTTCTGCAGAAAGCAAATTTTTGCAAAGTCATCCAAGTTGGAGCCTTCTCAACCTGACACCAATATTAAAAAAATGACTGTTCTCACTAGTCAAACAAAGAAAAATGTTGAAAGCTTAAAGCGGAAGAGATTTAGAAGCTGGAGAATGAGAATTCAAAAAGCAATATTTCAGCCATACACATGGTATAACTGAAATGCAATTACTGCTTATAGTGCAGTACTATATAAACACGTGTAATGGCTTAGAGATATGTTTAAGAGTGAAAGAATGTTGCTAAATATGCTACGACTCAAGACAACAACATGCGATCTGGAGACGGGAGCTTTATTCAGGACATTTCAAGAAACACAATAGCGGAAAAGCCGCAGAACACAGTGTTAATGTGCGACCCCCGTCTATGAGGCGGATATAGAAAGGCTACTCACTTATGTGAGAGGTAGCCATGAGTAAACTGCGCTGTGTGGTTTATAAAGGTAACGGCTTGTACACCGTATGATTTGGATTGTGAAGATTTCCCTGTTCGTGTTTAAATACGCGGCATTACGCAACCTCGTTCCAGGGTGAGCCGGCCGCAGTTCCGTTGACCCCGGCAGAGGGCCAAATCAAAGTGGTCGTCATGATGTTTAAAAACCATAACTTTTCGTTTGGTTTTCACTTATTTTGTGCAATATACCGTATACTTTAAAATATTACTTGGCCGTGGTTCTCTAGTGCACTGTACTATTATTCTACCGCGTCGAAGTGAGTCACCTCGGGGTTCTTACCTATAGGAATCCCCTTAGGGAGACGCTATTGAAGAAGGCACTGTGTATGCGTGGACTCGACGGAAGACGTGATGAGGCATGAATACTGTCTCCTTTAGCCTCTGCGGCTTGAGGAAATTCGTCGACTTGCACGTGGTTACGATAACGACCACCCTACCGCATGTACTCTTTGTCTACGTCACGTAAGTACGGGGCATGTGCTAAGGAAATGGTCGAATACCTCCCGTCTGGCTCCTTTTTTGGGTTCTTGCTTCTTTCATCGTCGGGTAAGTTCTTGTTTGTTCCGGTTGTTGCATTCAAAATAATGATTTGGAATAAAACAAAGTGGGATACACCTGCATTCAAAAAACGCGCTCTATTTCCAAACATGATTTGGTTTTTACACGAAGTCGCATTCCAAAACATGATCCATTCCAAATCATGACGTATCGTACTTCTGAGGGCGTGGCTGAATGATACGTGCCTGGACAAGTTTTGTAACGCTTAACGTCCATTATAGCTACAGTCTGAGACGTGTCAAGTTTAATAAAGAAATGGGAGCGTCAAAATGTTCCACGAGTGTTTTAGAATACCTGTCACTTATCGAAATATTAACAAACATTTTTTTCCCTCAGTTTCAAATTTGTAGTTTTTAGATATCAGGTATACATTTTGTATAAGCATTCCCCATGCTGTCTGCCTATGTAAATTTTGACCTTCTAAACCTCCTCAGCGTTAATCACGGCACGCCTGTCAAGTAAACTTGGACACCCGCATATAGGATCGGCACTGCACGGCTGAAACATTGTAGGTTCACACGCAACTGCGGCGACCAGCTCTGTCACGCTCTAAAAGTTCTTCATGTTTATACAAAGCAGCAACAGCTCCACACAAACTGTTGTTGTCGAAACCCTTTTCCGAGCCCACATGTCTGGAGCACGTTTTGGAATATTCCATTTTGTGACTTTGTCGGAAACATGTTTTGGAATATTCGAAAACGGACTTCAGTTTGAATAATTAATCACCACTCCTGTCAATCATTCGTGATTGACAGCGTGATTGGTCACGTTTTGAAACATTCTAAGGCCTTGTTCATATGAATCCACCCGAACCGCAATTTGGGTAACTCATTCCTCACATTTGGTCCACGTGCCATACATTCCTTTAAAACCGTGCCCGATCACGATTCCTCTAAACTGCATTCATTGTTGAATAGCAAAGTTCTTTTTATCAGAACTATCTTTTTCACTAGCCAAAGTTTCGATGACCGTCTGTAATCTTCATCAGGGCAATTCTGACTGGTTTACTGTGCACTGACACTAGATGTTACTTGGTGCATCTAGTGTCAGTGCACAGTAAACAAATCAGAATTGCCCTGATGAAGATGACAGACGGTCATCGAAACGTCGGATAATGAAAAATAAACGGTTGTGATAAAAAGAACTTAAGGCCCGGTCACACTGGGCGAACTTTGCTGGAGCGTTCCTTTAAGGGTAGGGACGGGGTCCGAATTTCGACAACGCTCGTCACCGCGCCCAAAATGTGGGGGAAAAAATTAAAACACGGCCGTTGGCTTAGCGGTGCACCGCTGAATCCGGCGTTGCTTTAGCGTTGGTTTAGCGGTAGCGAGCGTTGGTTTAGCGGTGACGCGAGCGTTGGTATAGCGGCGTTCTGCGCATGCGGTTTAGCACCATACCGCTTGTGATGTGTGTCGACTACGGATCGTTTTGTAGTAGTGCAAGTTCTGTTCTGTGTGTGTGGGGACTTTTAGCTTTAATAAACATCATTTTGTTCATCTATTCTTGACTACGTTATTTACTCAATGATGAAAAAAAAACTTTGCAGATTGCAAAGTTCCCCTGTGACCCCAATAAAGTGATTGCCCTTTGAACATTTTACGTGTGGCCCCAAAATAATTGCACACTAGTGCGCCAATCATAGCAAGTCTTTCAGCATCCATGGTGATACAGTTTTACTGTAACTTTCAACAAATTCGATATAGATGAGGCAGCTCCATTCCAAATGAGCACCTGGTCCATTTTTATTTATAGCCAAATTCTGGTCCCGCTCCGACACCTCTATACCAACGCCAAACCAAAGTTCATTGCCGATATGGATCGCTGCTTCAACGCCCGACACCGTTCCAGCAACCCCGTGTCCGCTCGTAAAACGCTTGCAACCGCTCCAGCAAAGTTTGTGCAACGTTTGTGCAACGTTTAATCGCCGCCCGGGCAACGCTGGCGAAGCAGCGGTGGTCAAGCGTTCAAGATTTCTGAGTTGGCCTAGCGGACCCAAGCGTCCACGAACTTGCGTCTAGCGATGCCAAACTTTGACTGGGCGTTGGTGGAGCGGGGGTGAACTTTGCCGGGGCGGAAAATTGCCCCCTCCTCACCACTCGCAATATTTTGTGCAGCTCAAAACTTTCGGAGCGGTAGGAGGGCCCCTCCTGAAACATTAGCGGTGGCCGGGCGTACACGGCGTTGCTTTAACGGGGGCCAACTTCTGTTTAGCGGTGGTGAGCGGTTTCGAGCGGTGATGAATTTTATTCACCGTTCAAGGAACGCTCCAGCAAAGTCCGCCCAGTGTGACCGGGCCTTTAGCTATTCAGTCGTTTACGGATGCATTCATTGTTATTTGATGAAAACACGCAAGGTAGCGTGTTAATAATGTCACAGGTCAACGACCTGCTTGCTGATGCCCCCCTCCCAGCGTATCTCGGCCGAATGCCGACGTGGTCCCGCCAGAGGCGGGGAAGCTCGCCCTAGAACGGACACATTATTCGACCATTACTGCTCTTTAAGTTGCTGCCACGTAAAATTTGATATTGCATATAAATAAAGAAATATCACCCTGTAATCCATGACCAGGTGAAGTTACATTGAAATTACATTGTGTTTAGACGCAAATCGCGATGCGGAAAAACCGATTCGAAACCACCTCTAGAGGTGGTTTAGGATCGAGGCGCTTTCAAAGTAATTTTGAGCGTTCAGATGGGGTCACTTGAAATCAGCTTCGGGGGAAACCGCATGTAAAGCGCCTTCACTGACTTCATATGAACAGAGCCTAAACCGTGGTCCAGGTGCCACCACACGACTTCTAGTAGGGTCATGTCCTTTGGGGTCAACTCAACCTGATATTAATATAATGTCACCTCAACATAGCAATATATTGACGCAATACTTACAACATAGTCCGTCGCACTGGATCCGTCGGTCATCGTTACCTGTGTCCCATCCGCTATGTCTTCTGGTGGGTCTTTCAAGCTGATATAATCCAGCGTATGGCCATGGTTGCCATGGCAAAGGTCGATTATGATAATGTCATTGTCTTCTCGCACGGCCACTCCACAATTGCAAGTTACTTGTCCGTTACCACAGGGCCAGAGCCGTGTCTGTACCTAAAAAAACACAACGAAAATGAAATTCAATATAAAATTGGCATGAATTAATGATATTAGCACTCCTTTAATGCCATTCTATCGAAAATATAACATTGTGGTTCTGAAATGGATAATTTTTTTTCAAGAAAAACATTTCTTACCTTATAAATATGTCAGGAATTTTGCTATTTTTCAACATACTTGAAAATAGAAGTGTTTTTCGTGTGTATGTAATGTTTGTTTTTGGGTATCTTTGATCAGCATAAGATCTGAGGGTTTGTAAAGATATATGATGTATTTATTTGTAGTTTCTTGGAAAATGAAGACAAAAGGCGATATTTTGTATCCTGGCGGCTGCGCAAAACGTCCTTTTTGTGCCTTTAGTCCATGTTATGCTATTTGTATTTATTTTTCTTTGCTTCAGGGGAATTTAAGGAGTGAAGGAAGAAAAACCAATAAACCCCGTTTAGAACAAACATACTAATATTCCAGAGGTCATTTTGATATGATTATTGTGACACGAGCCCTTACTTCAAATTCCCTTTCCGTCATGGTGGTCATAATGTAGGTACCGACATCATACCGGTGGTAGGTGCTGGGTGGACACAAGAACAACAGCAATGACAAGGGTATCATATCCAGGTTAGTGTTGTATTTTCTATATCTGTTTCCATATTTCTGTTTCACTTTGCCTTGATAATTCCTAGAACTATCGTAGATAGGTCACTACCACAAGGTACAAATGATAGCTTTAAATAATGCTTACAATTAGCAAACATGTGCAAAAACTAGGCGTAGTAAGTCTCCTGGTACAAAGAAGCAGTTGACATCTCATTCAATGCAAGACAACCTCACTTTTTACTTACCTTTTTCGGTCGAATCCTTGATAGTGGGGATCGCCAGAGGCTACACAAAACCCTGTACTCTTGTCTATCGTTCGAATCTAAAGACAACAGTAACACATGATAAGGACGCTCTACACAATACGGTATTTTAAACCACTAAAAAGCATATGATCGAATGTGGTCCCTTTTGGCGTTGTAGAGATATTCATACTTTCTTTTCTATTGTGTATACTGGCACCAGCTTTCTTTATAATTATTAAATCCTGTCCAACAAGTGTTTGCCCATGTACATCATTGAAACTTTCTACATAATCCACAACCAAACCAAAGGAGAGTATGGCGGAAAGGAAATAAAAACTAGAAAGGCTAAAATTTTATAGGAAACAAATGAAGCATATCTTAGCCCATCTTTCTTCTTATAAAAAGGGTTGTTTTGATGTAAAACATGTGCAAAATGTAAAACATTTCAAAAATAACTTCTGCCCATTAATAAGTTATTTATTGCCAAGTCACCAAAGGCTGAAAAAACCCATCGCAATTTAACCCAACCACAAAAGATTGCCCCTTCCCCAGTTTAGTCTAAGACTTCCATTTGTACATTTTTGTATATCACACGTGTCTAAGATTGAATTTAGAAAAAAAATGTTAGAAAACGAAGTCTTTATCTAATCACCCCTTTAAAACTTTTTAAGAAGACTATAATGGACTTACATGTGTTCCCATGTACGCATATGATTGCAGTAATTTAAACACATAACAATTACAGTGCAAAATTTTTCAGAGCACCCCAATAATCGTAGAGAACAATGCTCGGTGAGCGTTCCTACACAGAAACTTGATCCCGGAGGTGGATCGAATACCGGTCGAGCAGCGGCTGGATCCAGTTGGCAAGTCTTCTGTGTGGGAATGCTCTCCGTATCAAACCGGCTTGGTTACTAGACTTGGTGACATCATACTACCGTGTTCACGTGGTCAACAGAAGGACAGTACATGTGGAGATTTCTCAACCAATTTACGTTTGCCTTTTCATATTGCCGTTTCAGTGTAGCTCAATGCACTCTCTACTTCCAGTACACCAATAGATAAAGACAATAAAGAGTCGCCATGTTTAATCCCTAACCATTAATGAGGGTCACAGTGGCTTTTGTAAAACTTGAGATTATCCAGATTGGACCAGCTTGAGAGGGAACACAAGCCAGATCACGATACGACATGATACGGTACGGTATAGCATCATAGACCCTTTCCCTACTAGGATAAAATTGTCCAGATCGAACAGAATTGTTTTGCCTGATCCGGCTTCGAACAATATCGAAGCTAATCCACTCGGCTTGATCAAGATAATCTTATCCTAGTGAGAATCGCGGCCAATGTGGCACCAGGTGAAGGTGTTATGAGTCAGATAATCCCATTCAAACCTAATCAGCAAGAAGAGTAACACCTGTAAATTACCAAATGAATATTGGTCTCCTTACCAAAAATTGGCATATCAACATAACCAAATCCACACTACTATAATATGCACTACTATATAAATCAGCCTTAAATTCAACATTACAAAATTAAAGGGGTTTATTAATACAATTAAAAAATACCTGCCCACTGAACCTCCATACCAAATTCTAGACCATTTGTCCCAAAAATGAAAACGTTTAATAAAATAACAGAAAAAAAGGAACAAGAGTAAAAGCTATACATGACTGAAATGTAATGTTAAAAGATTAAACGCATGAGATATTTTCAGCTAGTAGAAACAGGTGTAACCAATATGAGGTCAATCAGGCTTTAAGCACTTTATGCACTTACAGTCAATGGTGGGATTTGGTAGTCCATCCAGTATCCAAAATTTGGTTTTGTCATGACTTCAAACTTATCGAACTTTAAAAGGAAACTTTTGTCTCCATCCACTTCCATGTCTCGAACCGCCAATAGTTTGAACGACGTAACTGCCCTCTTAGTCTCTGTAGACCAATGTTCCCGCTTAATCAGCACTTCGCATAGATTCGGTTTAGGCCGAAGGTACGCCAGAGCTGCAGATGCGTCAGGATCTAAATAATTGCATTAAAAAAATTACGTTTGGCTAATGTTATATGATGTTTTAGTAGATTTTGTTAGTACCATTCAAATTATTATCGTGCTACTAATATCTTAAAGACCACAAATGGTATCATACTGTACATATGTCATAATATTACACTTTGTAGATGAAATCAATAACGCCATAATGTTTACCAAAATGTCGTCGAATGCGAAGTAGATGTAGAGCAAAGTTAATATGGTGTAATGATGATGATGGCGATAGATAATGGAACTTTTGTAAGGATATTTTTTAAATAGGTGCTGCATAAACCCTCTCTTTCTGTCTCCTTCTTTTTTCTTCCTCTCTATTTTATATGTATAGGGTATGGACCTTATTGAGAACGATGATGAAAAGGTTAGAGTTAAAGTTGAATATAGGTAAACGTAATTACCTACCCTCTGTTTCGATCTCTATTGGCAACTGGCATGTGCCGCTGCCTTCACAAAGGATCGGGACGGTAGACGATATGATAACCGTTTTGACCTCAAGGTTGTCCTCAGGAAGCTGTATCTCATGGCCTGAACCAACAGCTTCACCATCCACTTCCAACTGAAACAATTATACATCCCATGTGGATTAATGCATTTTCGGTGCATTCAATTACAGCAAATTTGCCAAAGTTTCAGTTTGACTAATGTGACCTCTACCCCCTTCCTACCAATCTGTGAAAGATTTCCATCGGATTGCAATCCCAAACCTAAAAAAAAAAATTCTGAAAAACATGACGGTTTCTATATCGTCAATATTTCAGCTGGGACGTGCAGGTGTTTCAAGGTAGTTCATCCAATATGTAAATTTACTCCCCATACTGTAAGGATGAATCATATATTCTTCGTCGTGTTTTCCTTCATCTCATCCGATTTCAATTCCTCCTGCTATTTTGATATAAAAGAATACCTAAAACATACCTTCCAATTAAAAACTGCTTAGTTAATGAGAAAATACTGCTTTTAAGAAAAGGACTTTTTAAACTTGTGACTTGTGTATTTCAGGACGAGAGCAACTGTTGATTATCTAAAAAAAAGACCTTATTGTTGATAGCGGTGAGTGCCATCATTGACTTTGGCACATTTTTGGTGAAGTCTCAGTGAGGAGCCTATAAATGGTACAGTATTGTGTGCTGTTTGCAACAAGTCAAGGAATGGTACAGGCATTTTGTCAAGGAATGGGATGTCCACAGGCATGTCTCTTATCCACATCTATGCCCACATTCCTGAAAACTCTTGGGAAGTCCTCTCTGCCCCGGATGGGGCCTACTTTCTGTGACCCCGGGGCTCGTTCGGTAAATGTATGAGTGGACTGTATCTGTCTAGACTTAATAGGTACCAAGTCTTCCTCAAAATCACGAAATGATGACAGTGCCATGCAAACAATAACCCTAACAGCAACCACCGTCGCCATGGCAATGTACGTTTTCATTGCCAGTCTTGTTATACTTATTATCGCCCATCTATTAGATGAAATCGCTCACCTGAATACCGATAAAGTAGTGCAATGAACGCATGATCGGGCTTTGGATTTGTTCGCCTTTCCACTGGGATCGAACCTCACATCGCAACTGAAAAATACATGAAAAATGCATGATGATGGTTCATAAGATGTGAAGAAAAATGTAGTCTCGTACAATCTTTGTAAGTAAACTTTGTTTAGGACACGGTATTGGAACGCCTTTCCTACAATTGCATTTTAACTCCACTATTCAACCGAAGCCAGGTGCATATACCAATCTTATGTTTGTTTAGATATAGAAATCGTATTTCAACATTAATTGTAAGTACCTTTTCCAACGACGCAACGTTCAACCAAGAATGAAATTAATTGAACCCGTGATCTCCTAGTTTTGTGTCAGCCCGCCTACTCAACCGATTAAATTGGAGTCGAGTACACTTAAAAAATAAAAATAAATAAATCAAACAACCTGTGTAAAATATTCTCGCAATGCAAGTAGAAATATGAAAACCTACTGATTTGTCAAAATGTCCCCTTAGCTCATCACTGTAGACCCTTTGATGGCAGCTATGGTCATCACAGGTGCTGTTCTTGAGCACTTCATCCTGCCCATCGTAGTGTGTGTCAACAAGCCAGGTGAACGTGAAGGTCGCGTCATTCCTCCCACCATTATATCCAGGTTTGAGACGTACGACACAGTCGAAGTGGAAGTGACCGTTCTTATCACCGTCCGATATGTGAGGACCCTCAAGAGTTACGTCTTCAATTAAGGGAAACTTTCCTATAGCAGAAAGGAAAGGAATCTTCATTGTTTTATTGTGTATCATGATTGTTTCGTGGCGTAGCCGACTGGGATAATTCGATACATTGGTGCTAATAAAACCCTTTCAATGCCGGCGCCAAACCGTTTCCATGCCGCCGCGCAGACATGGGGATGTACGGAGAGCTGCATGCCAAGGTACGACGGTGGTGTTGAATGAGGTTTATCTCCAAGCAGATGTCTAGCTTCTGCTGATTGGAGTGCAAGACCGGACTGGCGTTGAGCCCATGGAAATTACGCCATGTTTGCTATAGGGTGTATTTCATCACTCGACCACGACTTGGGGAAGTCTGACACAGGGACGCATAAATTCTGTGAACAAATGTTTATATGGTTGTTGACCTCTGTTTCGGGACATATGTTCCCAATGGGGGCATAATGTCCTGTCCTAAGGACTGCGACTCTTTCCAGTAGCATGCACGACAATTAAACCACCAACATGAAATGGATACACCAACCCGAAAGGATACACCAGAAGTGACGATAATGACGTCAAGCATCGTAACTATGTAGGAAAATGTCCGCACACGTGTAACCGTACTCCGACTTATGTATCAAACACATCCGTTGGTTCACATACCAGCAAAAAAAAAAGTCAAACTATATACAGCAGCACATCTTTAAGAACCCAAACGCATACAAGACGAAGATATTGATAATAGTCATCGTCGATCTCTTGTTAGATCTTAATTCATACATATGTCTTGCTTGTGACCCGACACAAGCTGTACAGTCGTACACAGCCTACTAGTAGGTGCCTAGCCGGGTGCAAGCACGAGCGGTACCTATGACTATACGATATTCCGGGGACCAAATCACTAGTGATCTCGGGCCCTAGAGGAACAAAATCGCTAGCGATTTCGCCCGGTGTCACAGATCGCTTTGACACCGATATTTAAGGCTTGCACGCCGGTGTAGAGATGGTTGCTCGCCGGTATAGAAATGGTTGCGTGCCGATATGAACAGGTTTGCGCGCCGGTATGGAAAGGGTTGCGCGCCGATATAAAAAGGTTTGCGGCGGTATGGAAATGATTGCGCGCCGGTATGTAAAGGTTTGCGCGACGGTATAAAAAGGTTTGCGGCGGTATGGAAATGTTTGCGCGCTGGTATGGAAAGGATTGCGCGCCGGTATGGGAATTGTTGCGCGCCGGTATGGAAATTGTTGCGCGCCGGCATGTAAAGGTTTGCGCGTCGGTATAAAAAGGTTTGCGCGCCGGTATGTAAAGGTTTGCTCGCCGGTATAGAAATGTTTCCGCGCCAGTATGGAAAGGGTTGCGCGCCGGTATGGAAAAGTTTGCGCACCGGTATGGAAAGGATTGCGCACCGGTATGGAAAGGTTTGCGCACCCGTATGGAAAGGATTGCGCGCCGGTATGGAAATGTTTGCGCGCCGGTATGGAAAGGATTGCGCGCCGGTATGGAAAGGATTGCGCGTCGGTATGCAAATGTTTCGGTGCCGGTATGGAAAGGATTGCGCGCGTCGGTATGCAAATGTTTCGGTTCCGGTATGGAAAGGATTGCGCACCTGTATGGAAAGGTTTGCGCACCGGTATGGAAAGGATTGCGCGTCGGTATGGAAAGGATTGCGCGCCGGTATGGAAAGGTTTGCGCACCGGTATGGAAAGGATTGCGCGCCGGTATGGAAAGGTTTGCGCACCGGTATGGAAAGGATTGCGCGCCGGTATGGAAAGGATTGCGCGCCGGTATGGAAAGGATTGCGCGCCGGTATGGAGAGGATTTCGCACCGGTATGGAAAGGATTGCGCGCCGGTATGGAAAGGTTTGCGCACCGGTATGGAAAGGATTGCGCGTCGGTATGTAAATGTTTCAGTGCCGTAATGGAAAGGATTGCGCGCCGGCATGGAAAGGATTGCACACCTGTATGGAAAGGTTTGCGCACCGGTATGGAAAGGATTGCGCGTCGGTATGGAAAGGATTGCGCGCCGGTATGGAAAGGATTGCGCGCCGGTATGTAAATGTTTCCGCGCCGGTATGGAAAGGATTGCGCGCCGGTATGGAAAGCTGCACATCTTTAGCAACCCAAACGCATACAAGACGAAGGTATTGATAATAGTCATCGATCTCTTGTTAGATCTTAATTCATACATATGTCTTGCTTGTGACCCGACACAAGTTGTACAGTCGTACACAGCCTACTAGTAGGTGCCTAGCCGGGTGCAAGCACGAGCGGTACCTATGACTATACGATATTCCGGGGACCAAATCACTAGTGATCTCGGGCCCTAGAGGAACAAAATCGCTAGCGATTTCGCCCGGTGTCACAGATCGCTTTGACACCGATATTTAAGGCTTGCACGCCGGTGTAGAGATGGTTGCTCGCCGGTATAGAAATGGTTGCGTGCCGATATGAACAGGTTTGCGCGCCGGTATGGAAAGGGTTGCGCGCCGATATAAAAAGGTTTGCGGCGGTATGGAAATGATTGCGCGCCGGTATGTAAAGGTTTGCGCGACGGTATAAAAAGGTTTGCGCGCCGATATGTAAAGGTTTGCTCGCCGGTATAGAAATGTTTCCGCGCCAGTATGGAAAGGGTTGCGCGCCGGTATGGAAAGGATTGTGCGCCGGTATGTAACAGTCGGCGTGCCGGTATGGAAAGGATTGCGCGCCGGTATGTAAATGTTTCCGCGCCGGTATGGAAAGGATTGCTCGCCGGTATGGAAAGGTTTGCGCACCGGTATGGAAAGGATTGCGCACCGGTATGGAAAGGATTGCGCGTCGGTATGTAAATGTTTCGGTGCCGGTATGGAAATGGTTGCGCGCCGGTATGGAAAGGTTTGCGCACCGGTATGGAAAGGATTGCGCGTCGGTATGGAAAGGATTGCGCGCCGGTATGGAAAGGATTGCGCGCCGGTATGGAAAGGATTGCGCGCCGAAATGGAAAGGATTGCGCATCGGTATGGAAAGGATTGCGCGCCGGTATGGAAAGGTTTCCGCGCCGGTATGGAAAGGATTGCGCGCCGTTATGGAAATGATTGCCCACCGGTAGGTAAATGTTTCGGTGCCGGTATGGAAAGGGTTGCTTGCCGGTATGGAAATGTTTCGGTTCCTGTATGGAAAGGGTTGCGAACCGGTATGGAAAGGATTGCGTGACGGTATGGAAAGGATTGCGCGCCGGTATGGAAAGGTTTGCGCACCGGTATGGAAAGGGTTGCGCGCCGGTATGGAAAGGTTTGCGCGCCGGTATGGAAAGGGTTGCGCGCCGGTATGGAAATGTTTCCGCGCCGGTATGGAAAGGATTGCGCGCCGGTATGGAAATGTTTCCGCGCCGGTATGGAAAGGGTTGCGCGTCGGTATAGAAATGCTTCGGTGCCAGTATGAAAATGGTTGCGCGCCGGTATGGACAGGATTGCGCGCCGGTATGGAAAGGTTTGCGCGCCGGTATGGATAGAATTGCGCGTCGGTATGTACATGTTTCCGCGCCGGTATAGAAAGGGTTGCTCGTCGGTATGGAAAGGTTTGCGCGCCGGTGTAGAAATGGTTGCTCGCCGGTATAGAAATGGTTGCTCGCCGGTATAGAAATGGTTGCTCGCCGGTATAGAAATGGTTGCTCGCCGGTATAGAAATGGTTGCTCGCCGGTTTAGAAATGGTTGCGCGCCGGTATATGGAAATGGTTGCACGCCGGTGTAGAAATGGTTGCTCGTCGGTATAGAAATGGTCGCGCGCCGGTATGGAAAGGTTTGCTCTACGGTATGGAAATGGTTGCGCGCCGGTATGGAAAGGTTTTCGCGCCGGTATGGAAAGGTTTGCGCGCCGGTATGGAAAGGCATGCGCGCCGGTATGGAAATGGTTTCGTAGCCTCTACCAGGCTTGGGAAGGTGGCTGGAAAAAGTAGAAATCGGCCAAACACAGAGATAAGCATGCCAAGGGAGTCTCTCCGTTGAGAGAAGATTTCGCAGAACCCCAATATTGGGGTGCGGCGAAATCTTCTCTCAACGGCCAATTTTTTTAGCATGCTTATCTCTGTGTTTGGCCGATTTCTACTTTTTCCAGCCACCTTCCCAAGCCTGGTAGACGATAAGGTTTTGCGCACAGAAATCGAATTGACCCTGTTTGTCATGGCATGATTGAAATTGGAATGAGGCGTTCTCTTTGCCTGGACTGGTGAACATTTCAGTAGGGTAATCCATGAAAGATTTTTGTTTTCATTCCGATGCTTTACCACCAATTTGACATAATCAGATAACAAGTAAAACTGAAGAAAAAGTGTTCCTTTTGATATCCCTCATCTGTTATATACTGTGAAATATGACGTCAATGGCCATTTCTTTAGATCCACCAATTTGCAACTAATGCATGTTTTAGTATATTTCAAGTCATTTAAAAGCCATAAACAGTTGATATATTAATTTTTCTATTGCAACATTTATCACAAGACAAGGCAACGGCCACCAATGCAGACAAATGAACTGACATCAGGCATATTCATTTTTACCCCTGAGCAAGTAAGAAAATTCGAGTAAAGTGCCTGCCAAAAGACAAAAGGTCGGTAGCATGACAGGATTCAAACTTGGGACTTCTTCCGAGCCGAACGCTCTGCCGTTGTGCCACATGACCCCACAAATAAGAAGTTAAATCGAACTTGCCTTCACAGGGACCCCATCCATCACCAGCAACGGAATTTGTTTCCGGTGGGCAGCGTTCCCTGTTTCCTAGGCAAAGAAATAAAAGTTCCCCGTGTTTGGAATTCATGTTGCCACTGTGAGTAGACACATTTTACCCATGATATTTCTTTTGTTTTGTCTTTGCTTTCTAGCCTTTGTTACTTCATCAAATACTCCAGCCTGCTAGTGGCTTTTCATTGAAGCCATGGGGAAATGGGTCAGGGTAAGAAACGATATTACTGTATACTAAGTCCATAAACATAAAACATAGTCTATATCTATATATTATATATAGTTTAAAACATATACTTATTCAGGTATTCTTTAAGTATCAATGACTGTTAAAGGCTAAGACTTTAGAATAAGAGGCCGAACTTTACCTGCACAATACGCCATGTAGCAACCAGGAAGCCTTTCCAACCAGTAGATGTAGAACTCCTCGCCATTCACAATGCATTTCTTGACCCACGTATCCGCAGACCAGCCACAGCATTCGTCACCGTCTGGGTCAGTTTTAGCACAAAAGTTCATCTTAACAGGGTCTCCATCATCGTTGGGGTGTCTTCCATTAAGCCAAACGGGAACGGTTGTTCCACAATGGTTTCGTTCCACGCACTGAGTAGGCATTTCGTTCCCGGCGATGCTGTCGAATCGGTACCAGCCGCGTCTTAGTCGGTTGTCACATATTTGTGCTGTGTCGCTGTCCACCTTATTGGCAGATGAACGCATCGGATCATTGATGGTTGCATGGTTGGACTGATTACAATAATCGACAGCAAGCCCTAAAGAAAAACGATTGTAAGTTTGATGTTTGTAAAAGATAAAAAAAGACATAATATATACAAGGCGTTCGTATGTTTCGATAGCTTGACATGTGATGCTCGACATGTGATGCTCGACATGATTAGATGACGAATATATATATATAGTAATACTAATTAAGGGCCACACATTATTTTCACTTGGCGTTTCTATTCGATGCTGCACACCCTTAAATCTAGCGACCGTCTCTGCCGTGGAGTAGTTTGGAAGGAGAATAACTGTATATGGGACGAAAGGATATCTGTACAGCTACAAGACCAACTAAGTTTGGGTTTTTTTTAACCTCTTTAAATTTGTTAAAATCAACAGAAAAACCTTATTTTTCCTTAAAACTTTATACAAAAAAATTCGAATTGTAGCGTAGGATAACAAATGAAACAAATAAAATTCCGGCAGAAATAATTAATGCTGGCAGAAAGAGCCAATCCTTGACTATACCTGAGTAACTTATTGTAAAACAAGAGTTCCACGATGTCATACCTTCGCCAAATGATGCTTACCCTTGCGGTTGACGAATTATATAATTTTAAAAGTTGATTTTGTAAATAAGAGCCTCATTTGCATATATTATTTCAATTGATCATATTCTCCCCCAATGACAGCCTTATCTTAACAAAAAGGCTATCATAGCACTTCCTCATAAATTATGCAAATGAGGTCATGATTTGAATACATTTTGTTTATTGATTTTCACCTTTACTTAACTTCCAAAGTGGCAAGTATGAAATTCTGAGCAGTTACAACGATGAAATTATAAAAAAATGCCATAAAGTATGCAAGTTAGGTCCTCTTTTATATAATCTATATCCTCACTAGTTTTTTCTCGTTATCAAGTAGATGTCAGAAGTGTTTCATAGTTATATTATCGAACAAAGCAGATAAATGGGATTCCCTTATTAATTATGCAAATTAGCACCTGATTTGCAAAATTGATTTTGTCAAGCATCACTTTAACTACCCACATACCAAAAAATCACGACAATCCGTCAACCGGTTCATGAGTTATCCTTCGTCGAAAATTTTGCAACAAATGCTACTGTTGTTCCAGAACAAGCCGCTAGGGGACCCGAATTCATGTCCTAAACCCGCTTCCCCAGCAAAAGAGCTATCTGCCATTCAAAATTCGTGACCCTAGCATGTCCAGATTACGAGATATCAAAACTTGAAGTTCTGCTGCAGTACCTAGGAAAGCCGCCAGGGCGGCTAAAATCTAATCATTTCTAGGTCTCATAAATACCTACCCATCTACTAAGTTTCATTCCAATCCATTCACTGCTTCTCGAGTTATCTGGCTAAACCACACACAAACACACAAACGCTACTGAAAACATAACTTTCTTGGCGAAGGTAAAAACTGGCTCAAACGGGCGGATTATACACTTGGCTTGCAAGAATACCCGGAAGTAAGGCTCAGGCCTAAAATCAATTTTCACCCCTAATTCACCATTTCTTAATCTTCAGCCATGTTAATGTTTAATGATATTCCGTGGCAGTTCACTTCGAATTTGGACCGTCAAAACCCTTCCGTCACTTTTTTTTACCGCGCACTACCGGTCGTGTGAAAAACAGATGTGTGCAACGTGAACATTTTCATTAAGATAAGGAAATTAGATTACTCTGCAATGTTTTGAGATAGGAGAGGTTTTTTCAAAATTGTAAAATAGGCAATTAAGAGCTAACTCAATTTGATTATGGATTAGGAAATGCTATAATATCGTAATGGTAACTATCGATATTTCCATAAGGATGTGGAAAAAAGGTGAAGATGAACATCATCAACCACAATTTATTCAAATCCTATGCATAAATGATGACGATAGTTACCTGGTTAAGGATATGATTAACTGATACAATTAATTTAAAAAAGCAGCTCATCTGTATTATCATTAAGAAGAACTGTTCAATCGTAAATGTTAAAACTCCGAGGTCTGTGCTAAGGGTCTACAAACTGATGTACTCCTCACTGTGGCGTTTCCAGTAGCTTAAATTAACCGCAATAACCACATAATCATAAACATTTCTGACTTAAGACAATGATAAAAAGAGACGATCTTAAAACTGGTCGATCTTTTTTGAACAGATTAGAAAATTTTTCTTGACTTGTTTTCAAAGTATCTTTCTAATCACAAAAAAATGCCATTCTGTATACTTGGGACGAATACCGTATGGCTGGAGAATATTATCAATATATATTGCAATACATATTTCAAAGGAAAACCTTCAAGTTAATTGCATCATCAATAAGAACACAATAGACTACGTCAGTGGTAAATGAAGCGATCGCGATTGAACGATTTACGTTATGGTACAAAACGTATGAGGTCGTTGGACTACACTTATTTTAATGTATTTCGGCATCACCAATTGTAATTCGGGCAATTTTTGTGCTTTGAACAAGGGCAGTAGCAATAATCACACATTTTATGCTTAAATGAGACTTAACGACCCTCACAACGCATGGCCCTACCCCTGTGTATGACCGACGCTTTATGCAAATCATAGCGTATGATGCAAAGCGTTTATTTTAACTAGCTAGAAATCTTGCGGTTCTTTTTGCTTTCTATATTCCGATGCAACAAAGCCTTTTCTTATCAATATATTATATAATTATGTTACATAGTATTGCGTTACAGCATGTTGTGTTTTTGCATAAGGAATTTGTGTATCATATACATTGCTATCGATCAGCTATGTTGCGTTCTAAAACATGTTATTTCAAATCATGTTTTGGAATAGATCACGTTTTGGAATACAAATATACAAAATATACATAGGCAGACAGCATGGGCAATGGTAATATCTTTAATATACAAAAGCTACCAATTTGAAACTGAGGGAAATATTTCTTAATATTTGGATAAGTAACGGGTATTAAAAAAAAACTCGTGTGACATTAATACATTCCCATTTCATCATTAAATTTGACACATCGCAGACTGTAATATTTATAATAGGACGCTAAGCGTTTTTTTTTTTTTTTATTTCAGAAACTCAATGAGAATTACAAATGAAAAGACATGGACTAAGTGACTGCGAACTCAAGTTAGGTACAACTTATATTCTCGCAGCCACTTTTACAATGAAAGAAAAATATTTTACAAGACAATTAAAAATACATGAGATCTCGCGTGAGTAACAATCCTCCCATCCCAGAAGACACATACAGTTAGAATCTTTTTGTTTCTAATATATAATCTTGTGCGGCTAACATTATTTTGCAATTGATGTCATAGGAACAAAGGAAACTACCGCGAAGAACTAAATATTGTATGGAATTATCAGAAAGGGTGTTTAAATCAACAATATTACCAAGTATGCTTGAAAGCTTGCCAAAAAGGACTAAGCGCTGGTAGGTGTATATAGGGCAGTGCAATAAATAATGAGCAATCGTTTCATATGGACACCCGCAGCTACAGGATGGACTTGTAACAAGACCTCGGGTATAAAGATTGTGATTCAAGCTGCAGGTGCCCAGACGAAGTCGGGTAATGAGAATACAGGAATAACGAGAACCAAAGCTAAAATAGTTTAACTTTACAGGACGTACCGATTTGAAAAGATTTGAACGAAATTTTGGATACGACAGAGTACGGATTTCCAAATTCAGGTTGTTCCATCCAGTGATGGAATATGGTATAAAAGACTTTCCAAAACGATTGGTAGAAAATTTGATGGTTCTCAGATTACTACTGTTTCTCAGATTGTAGATAGAAGTAGCAGTAATTGTACATGGAAGTAAATCTGTAAGATATTCCCGAGTACATCCGTTTACAATGTTATGAAATAGTAATAGGCGATGAATGTGTCGCCTATCGGACAGAGTCTCCCAGCCGAGCTCTTGACAAATTAAAGAATATGAAGACCCTTTTATGGCACCAGACACAACGAGGGAGCAATGATACTGAACTCTTTCTATGAGGTTTGATTCCTCGATTGTGCACCCGTGCCAGACAACGTCAGCATATTCCAACAATGAACGTATGAAAGACTTGTATATTTTTTCCAATACATGGCGGGGTAATCTAAATTTCAAGGCCCTAAATAGGTTAACATTTTTGAAAGCTTTAGAAACAATACTGTCAATATGAAGATGCCAAGACATATTGGAACTAAGAATAATCCCAATATGCTTATGACAGGAAACTGATTTTATTACAGAATTATTAAGAAATAGTGGGGGTGGGCTTGACGGACTTTTTTAGTAGTAAAACAAATTTCTTCAGTTTTTGTGGGATTTAATTCCATCAGCCACTTAGTAGACCATAAGAAGATTTTTTCCAGGTCCAAATTGAGAGAGACGGAAGCATGAAATGGGTTATCAACAACTTGAAGCAAAGAACTATCATCGGCAAAAAGAAAAGGCTGAGAGACTAGTCCATCAACAATATCATTAACATATACAAGAAAAAGTAAGGGACTCTGGGTGAGAAGCTCTCGCCAGCTGAACCGAGTTTGAGAGGGAATCTGTAAAATCGTTTACTGTGGCGGCATCCTGGCCAGGTGGGCGATAGTAAACAGAGAATAGAATTTTAAACGATTTAACTTTGAGTTCAATCCAAATAGATTCATATAGCTGAGGTTCCAGATCAGTGCGTCTTTTAAAAGGAATCAAACTCGAGAGGTAGAGAAGAACACCACCGCCGTGCCTGTTTCGGTCACGGCGTAATGGTAGTTGGTAACCATCAATAAGAAGGTCTTCAGAAGAAATAGCACCGCTAAGCCACGTCTCAGTAATGGCAATAATTTGAGCTTCAAAACGTCGAGCAATAGTTGAAAGTTCATCTAACTTAGTGCCAACAATAATACTATTAACATTTGCATGAAAAAAGTTCAAGTACTTGGAAGCAACCGTGGGCCTAACAGGTCCTGGATTCGGGTGTATATCATTAGACAGTACAATCAACAACAACAGAAAATTGCTAAGCGTTAGAAAACATGTCCAGACACATTATCATTTAGCCACGTCCTCAGAAGTACGAGGCTCCGCCCCCAGACACGTGATTACGAAAAGTCATGTTTTGAAATGGATCACGTTTTGGAATGCAAAATGGAACACTTTTTAGAATGTAGGTGCATTTCACTTCGTTTTATTCCAAGTCATGATTTGGAATGTTTTGAAATTCAACAAGCTACATATAAATCTAATAATAGTAGGTATTCTTTTTGCTTCAATCCATGCAGGATTGACAGGTACAGAAGATTGTTCGGTGCGGGAAGGCACTGAGGGTATTCGTTATCTTGACTTCTGAATCTTTCGCCATCGTGACCCTAAACCTCAAAGCTGGGCGAGGCCGCCTAGCACTGTACACCGTAGCAGTTATTCTGTCCATCATAAAACTAACACACACACAAAGTCTAATAAGGCTGTCATCAAGGGTACAACGACTATACAGGTAAATACAATTTTCAATAATACATTCCGATTAAAAAGCAAATACAAAAAGTTGAATATACAACTAAATAAACCGCTATCAAGGTCCGCGTGCACTATAATAAAAAAAAATTCTAACGTCTTCTCGTAACTCTAACCGAGATATAATATTGCGCGCGGGTGCTCAAACCGCCACGGACCTGTGGCCCTGACAGTCGTAGTGCCTCCAATGCCGGCGATGGGACTCATTGTCTCTTAAAGAGTGACTCGACAGTTGAGTCTTGCGCATTAACTGTGTAATGAGAGACGAAAATTGTAACTTGCAAAAGAAAAGAACTTGTTTGGAGGTGCATTTTGGAGGGACATTTTTGGCATTTTGATGGTGGATGGAGTAAATTTTCCCCAGACCATGTTTGGCCATCTTATATAACCATTGGCTTCATCTGTGATTCTACAGCCCGGAATCTTGGAATCGCCCTAAAACAGACCGAATCCGTGATAATATCGTAAGATTTGTGTACCTGCCGTACTAGCGGTACGGTGTAAAAGAGTAGACTATTAGTATTAGTAAGTAAAAAGTGGAAGGGGGGGGGGAAATCGCTGGGAGGCGCTGTTACACCTGCGATTTTATAAATCGCCGTACAGTATTCCCCAGGAATCGCCGTATAGGCTTGTATACATTACTTTATAGGCTAGCTTATGACGGTGAATTTTTTATATCCTTGCTTTGTTCTGTATTTTGCGCAGAACCAACAATAGCAACCTCTCCCCGGCAGTCCATGACAGTAGTGTCCCTATGCCAAATACATGATCTTGCCATTGCATTACTCCGATATACTTGGGGGTTTCTAATATAATGGGTGAGAGGGGTTTAGTCGTTTTAACCCTCAACAGTACACCTTCCCGGACTGATTAATCTGTACACCTGGGGTCCGCGCGGACCCCAGAACAGCTTTTTGCTAATTTTAGAAATTATCAACATGCTACCAGCTCAATTGTTTTGCAAACTGATGTGGGAACCTCTGTGTCCACATTACATACAAAAATTATACATTTTGAACTTCTTCTATTTTTTGGTGAAGAAAAGAAGACAAGAAGAAGTACTCGATTTTTAAACCCATTTCAGACTGAGGGGGCTTTTTAGGCCCAACTTTGATCTCAGATAGCGGCTAAACGGCTTGCGCTAGAAGTATCAAATTTGGAGACCTTTCCTAAAATGTCTCTGGAAAAAAGTTCATATTAGTTTAATACTAGTAAGTTTATGTTTTTTTGTGTTGCCATGGCAACGGGTTTCTAGCAGGCAATTTGTTTTAAAATAGAAGTAATTTTGGTTTAAACATAAAAATTTTCTGAGTTTTATATGAAATTACACTTCTTTTCCAACATTGATACCATCTTACATAATTAGATATAAGTTAAATCATTTAATATGCATAGAATATGCTAATTTGATGACGTCATTGGTCAAAATCCAATATGGCGGACTATATTATTAGCTCTGACGTCACATGACGTCATAATTACACCAAAGCTATCAAAATTTAATTCTATTACTACACCATTCTCTGAAAACTTGGTAGACATACGATGAGTGCATAGAAACATATAAAAACGGCAATAAGGTAATGAATAAGAACGACAGTGTATCCATTATGATCGAAAGCCGGCTGGGGTCCGCGGGGTCCCCAAAAGAAAATCAGATATATTTTTTTTTATAAATGGTAGAAACGGAGTTTTCTGCACTGTATTGAGGGACAACTTTGTGGGTGACAATTACCTAAAATTTCAGAAAAAAATCTTTAGAAACAAAAAAGATATTACAGAATATATAGTGCTGTGGTCCGCGCGGACCCCAGGTGTACTGTTTAGGGTTAAACTAACCTCACTCCAATCGTAAGTTAGTCCAACTGTAAGCCCTGAACAATGATCCCAACCCTAACCCTTACCCATACTCTAATACCAACCCTTACCCTAACTCTAGCCCTAAACACCTGAACTCTCACGTATCTGACAGATCAATGATTAATTGTCTCAACACCGGACCCTGGCATATGCTTACTGTTGGTTACATCGTATTCTGACTCATGGGGCAAGGGTTACCGGGTGGACGTTACCACTCGTCCAGCGGGGAGCCTTACTCAGGCGTTAGGTGTATATAGAAAATAGTAATCACACAAACAGTCATTTTCTCATACGACCTGAACAGAATAAACAAGTGTCCATAGGCGACAACTCTCCGTGAAGTTTTAAACTTTGCAGATTAAGAACAGCAATAGTGTATGTAATCAGTATGTGATCAGATAACAACTTGTAACAACGTATCGTGAAAATGGCTAAATCCTTGATCTAATAATCTAGCCTGACTAAAATCTAGCGCTCCTGGTGGCCACCTGCCCAGAATTTCCCCGCCCCCTTGGAGAAACCATGGAGAAACAGTTGCAGTCTGACTAGTGTAAACACAGGCTACATTAGATCAACAACACTTTACAACATATTATTCATTTGACAAGGTATCGCAGTAGGTGCAAACCATAATCCCAAAAGATTTTGCACAACAGCTACCTAATATCTGCTTAGAGAACCTCGGCTACCAGACAACTACCTAAACCTACGGCCTATTCCACAGGATTGTAAAAGTAGGGATGTTTCTAAAATATGCATTTACTTCAATATCAAAACTGCTACGGTGAAAAAAAGACGTGCCTCATCATGGACTTAATAGCACAACAAATGCCCAATTAAACAGAAATGCTACGTACACAACAATGCGTTTTGGATGCGAACATCTTGAAGAACGTCTGGTACCACTTAAACGAACTTGACCTTGAATTTTTTTTCGTTTATACTATAAAACTAGTCAAGATGTGAAACTCGGCCAAATTTTATTCCACAAATCCGAACGGTTGCTGAGATTTCAGCAACTTTGCACTTCGGCACCTGTCGTAGGGCTAGGTCCCGTACAAGGCCCTAATGACTGACCATTTAATGGTCTTCTTATCAGGTCAAATTTACTATTCCAGCCGACTTTTTCTGGCTAGCGTGTATCATTGTTGTATCCTCTCACGTTCTGAGTGATTTGTTGTTAGTGTAAGCCGTTTTTACGGCAGAAAAAGGGGGGGGGTACGCGTTAGCGGGCCAGTGGGGAACTCCCATAGTAAAGCATAGGGGGCGGTCCTAGTGGCCGTTGCCATGGCAACGGAGGTCTGACGGTGAAATAAACTGGTGTATTTTACTTGAACCGACGTCAGTACCAGATATACTAAGGAAATTTCACCGAATTTGACGCGGTTGATTAATTCCCGTGGGGGTTCAAGGTAGCAGAACACAGTTTTTCGCCTATGGGGATTTCTATAGTTAAGGACCCAGAAGTGACTGACATCGACTCGGATAAAAATACAGTAGGGTACCATAGAAAAGCGCGAGAAACGAATATGTTCAAATATAGGGTACGATGTACAAAATAAGAAAAAAGTACAAAAAGTTATCGTTTTTTTTTACATTATGCCGACCTCTTTTAAATGGCCTCCTGCGGAGCGCACCGGAACTGCAGCCAACTCACCATGGCAGGCAGCGAAAAGGTCACGCGCATTTATACGCCGATCGAGCAGCCTTCCTAATCTCAATTATGAGATATCAAAGCCGACATATTATGGTACCATACGGTAACTTGTATGTCCCGGTGTCATCCACGTTAGGCTGTGTACAAGCGGTGCAAGCTGTTTTTTTGCACTCATTTATTATCCCTACGTCATCGTCTCCGGGGGTCGCGGAGGAATACTGTGTTCTGCTACCTTATGGACCCCTCCGTACATCTGCCTGAACTTTTTACCACCCCCCCCCCGCTTTTCAAAACAACGGGTTTTTCTGGACCATTCCAATTTGCCTCAAAATTGTAGGGGTGCATTTGAAATATTACATTGACCGCGAAAACAGTAACGGTAAAAATACACATTCGTGCATCATCACGGGCATGCCCGCAGACGGCGTATAAAATTAATTGCATACACAAAGAGAACCCATACTTATAGTCAATTCCGCATTACCGCGCTGGTGCTTGTTGCCTTTTTTTTCAAACATGTTTCAAACCTTTGTGACAAATGTACACTGTCAATCCTTCTTCGATATTTCTGTGAGGAAAAAATAGGTACGCATACACAAAAATGCCTGTGAACTCAGTAATATTTGTCGCACAGCGCCGAAGCAAAATCAAAATGTCCGCCTTCTTCCTCTCGTCAACAAAGTTTTGAATACAGAGTACGCCACCGGGGGGCGGAAACAACAGACGGCGCGGGCGAACCTGCACACCACTTGACTACGGTACACACGAAGTTTGGCTGGTAAAACGCAAATAGCGCCAGAAAAAAAGCTCGATAAAGAAGCTGACGCTAGTTGAAACCGACGGAAATATGATGCACACGATGGAGGTCATTCTACTATGTTTTTGTAGAAAATTGTGTCAAATCTCAGACGGTTGGCAAACTAAAGCGCCTTTTTGTTTAACCCTAAACAGTACACCTGGGGTCCGCGCGGACCCCAGCACTATATATTCTGTAGTATCTTTTTGTTTCTAAAGATTTTTTTCTGAAATTTTAGGTAATTGTCACCCACAAAGTTGTCTCTCCATACAGTGCAGAAAACTCCGTTTCTATCATTTATAAAAAAATTATATCTGATTTTCTTTTGGGGTCCGCGCGGACCCCAGCTGGCTTTCGATCATAATGGATACACTGGCGTTCTTATACATTACCTTATTTCCGTTTTTATATGTTTTTATGCACTCATCTTATGTCTACCAAGTTTTCAGAGAATGGTGTAGTAATAGAATTAAATTTTAATAACTTTGATGTAATTATGACGTCATATGACGTCAGAGCTAATAATATAGTCCGCCATATTGGATTTTGACCAATGACGTCATCAAATTAGCATATTCTATGCATATTAAATGATTTAACTTATATTTAATTATGTAAGATGTTATTAATGTTGGAAAAGAAGTGTAATTTAATATAAAACTCAGAAAATTTTTATGTTTAAACCAAAATTACTTCTATTTTGAAAATAGAAACCCGTTGCCATGGCAACACAAAAAACATCAACTTACTAGTATCAAACTAATATGAACTTTTTTCCAGAGACATTTTAGGAAAGGTCTCCAAATTTGATACTTCTAGCGCAAGCCGTTTAGCCGCTATCTGAGATCAAAGTTGGGCCTCAAAAGCCCCTTCAGTCTGAAATGGGTTTAAAAATCGGGTATTTCTTCTTGTCTTCTTTTCTTCACCAAAAAATAGAAAAAAGTTCAAAATGTATGATATTTGTTTGCAATGTGGACACAGAGGTTCCCACATCAGTTTGCAAAACAATTGAGCTGGTAGCATGTTGATAATTTCTAAAAATTAGCAAAAAACTGTTCTGGGGTCCGCGCGGACCCCAGGTGTACAGATTAATCAGTCCGGGAAGGTGTACTGTTGAGGGTTAAATTTTTCAAAACCTAAATTTCGATTCGAAACATTTTGAAACAAAATTTTTATTTTACTCTAGAATTTTTTGCAAATTATTACAACCTACAACATTTTTTGAAAACATGCTACTTGAGAACCTAATTTTTTAATGATAATTTCAGAATATTTGTAATATTTGCGAATTACTTGAAAACAATAGAAAATATTTTCATTTTAAAAACGCGGGGTGACTTGGAATGGACACAACTATAAAACTATATTAAATTCTGACAAAATGATTAGTATGGTCTGTTGTACCTGGATACATTTTATACGGAATATGGCGAAAAAGCATCGCAGTGCATGCAATAAACTAACCAGGTATAATAACTGATTTAATGTAGTTGATGACTAGTTTTCTTACCTCAATGGCCTATTACTCTAGAGCTCCCAATAGATGTATGGTGATCAAGGAATTATGCTGTGAGTATTAAACAGCGGACATATTTAAGTTGATTTCTATCCGTCGATCAATTTCGCTAAAATGATCTGGCTTTAAATGGAGAATTAAGATACAGCGTTTTTAAAACAGTATATTGGATTCCTACCTGGTCCGAGAAGAAAGTACCAAACAAGGACGAACAAACTAAAGGTCCCCATTTTTAACGACCGTCTTCGTGCCCAAACCTCCTCACAAGTTCATTTTATACTGTTCCTTGCTTCTAATTTTGTCTTCTGCGCAGTATACTCTTTAAATAACACCTGGTCTAACTCCCAAAGTAAAAGTCGCCCATTGGACGATTGTATGTATCATATGTAAATCAAACTTGATAATTTTCAATGATAACGTCCTGTTATCTTTGGTGTTTTTCTCCTCACCTGTAATCTTCTGTGAACTTACAGCTGGCTTTTTGGGAATTTGCTTTTGAAGCCTTTACCTAGAAATAACCTGTTACTTACAGGTGCAGTTCTGCGCCCCCAGCAGATGATATCCAGGATAACAGGTACAGTTGTAACTTCCTTCCGTGTTAACACAGTTGTGATTACATCCTCCGTTATTGTAAGAGCACTCGTTCACGTCTATTTAATTGAAAAGAATGACATTAACTATTGCATCTTATCCATAACCATCAAAACAATATTTCTTTTAATTTCTTGGTACATTGCTAATGAGATAATTCGTGGATATTCACATTTCAAAAAAGTTACCAGTATGTATGAGATTCTCCCCATTTAATAATATGCAATCATGGACAATTTGCATCCATTATACAAATTAAAGCCCTATCTGCACAAATATACCTGTTTCATGCTTCTCATTACATTTGTAAGATAGTTAAAATCTTGAAATATAAAATTACGTTTAATGTAAATTTACAATTGCATAAATTTATAATTGCATAAGTTGTATTTAACTGTGCACCCTGTCTGAGCTACCTACATGCTGTTGTTCTCCCTTTAGAGTAATTCTTTTTCATCAGAGACTACTAAGTACGATAGGATTTTCTCATTTGAGCAAAATGAATAACAATTTCCTAATCATTTGAGTTAAAATGGGGAATTCTATAAAATGTAATTCTTGCTTCAGTAATGATTTGACGAGTTTGACCAGAATTTGATGCCCTAATCTATAGATTTATAATGCATTGCAATTAACACGATTTTTACCTACTAGTAGAGACATGGAAAAAACGCAACGTACCGATGCAATTCACAGTCCCTGACAGCTCGTAACCAGGCATACAGGTGCAGAAAAAACTCCCCTGTGTGTTCACACAGAGTTGATCACAACCTCCATTGTTTTGGGCACACTCGTCAATATCTAAAAACAAAAAGATGTCAACGTTTGAAAATAAGCATTTCTTCTTACATATAATGTTGTACTCAAGATATCGTGCTTGTAACTGGGGAAAATCTATTTTTATTTGTATGTTGCTTTTGCAATCCATGATTGAAGTGTACAGACCTGTACAGGAACTACCCTCATATCCAGGGCAGCATTGCTGGCATGTCTTGTACGCTGTGCGGTAGGCGATCCTAAAACATTTACGTTGGTCTCATAAGATAAATAGTAGCAGCATATATTTTCAACCTCACATAACAACGTAGCATTTCTTCCAGCCGAAAACAAAAGGACAAAACTATGTTGATCTAAATGCATCAAAGAAAAAGTTATCTTTGCAGCAGCTTGTAACTTTGTGATTCACTTCCTAGAACTACACTTATGGCGTTAGTATACCATGTAATGTAGGGTCTATTTCTAAAAAGGAATTCCGTCATTTATTTATTAAAATGCCTAACCTGTATCTGGTGCATAAATTCCATCCAAAAGCTCCACAGGACACGTAATATCCAACGTGATAGGATTCTGTGACTGAACATTGGTACGGCTGAAAACATGTAGAGCATCTGAAAATGAAAACATCTATCAAAATACTTACGATTTGGAGAGAAGTAAAAAATCACATTGTATTCATATTTAGAGGGATGTTTGTATATTGCTCCTAGCTGAATGTAGTCGTTAGAGCCCCTGTTTTACCATTATGTCACTCCATTCTACAGAAAATCACATTTTGTTTTTGTAAGTCCAAACCCTGCTTTTTGCTACTTCAGCTATCAGAATACCTACTGTGTGCCAGGTATCACAGCAAGAAGGCTCAGGCAAAAAAGGTCCCTGAATAACATCCTCATCTTGGTGGTATTACTGAATACACAAAGATAGAAACGCGTGTTAATGCAATATACATTGTGGATCAAATATCTATTACAAAGAAAAGATTTTCCTTAAACTTTGTGATGGTATGGACTTATCTGACCTAACATCTAGGTCACTGTCACACAGTCATAAATTCCTCCCTTTACCATTACCAACTAAGATTCGCTGCAGTTCGTTAGCTGTTTGACTGACATGATTTTGGTCAACCCGATCTTTCTATGCCAAAGTTGGTCACTGCTTAAATGCCTCTTTTAAAGCCCCAAAACGATTTGCGTGCTTTAGAATCGGACAGCTGTGTTACAAAAGGCAGGCCCAGTAACTATACTTCTCACGGAGCTTTAGTTACACACATTTACACTACTCGACATACTCTTAGCTTGGCTCGGCATACTATCCACAACTATCATATTTCACTTACCTCAGTTACAAGCCATCCTTTTAATGGGTATTCAACTTTCACTCACTGGCCTGGATTGTGTGTACTATGGCGTCGACTTTATCTATTGCCATAATCTTCGAAATTTCTATTTTAGTATATGGCTAATGTAGGTACCGTTGACTTAAGACCGGGGATTACAAACATCCCATTTATTGCAATTATACATACGTGTATGTTCCTAAAGAATCAATCAGTCAGCTATAATGTGTAGTTGTGCCAAACATCGCTCAATTGATACAAAATGCCACCGATCTCAAGAACAAGATACACGCATCCGAGATGCATGACGATTACTGGTGGCTTCTTGTTTCAGCTTTAGTAATTTATTCTAGTCAAATACCTTCGAATTTAGATTGGGTTATAGATCTAATGCCCTGCTAGGATGTCTAACCTTACACGCAATGTTTAACTGTTTACAATTACCATAAACCAAACATGCTTGCACACCGAAGTTTGTTTTACGGATTAGATTTCTTCCATGTTAGTAAACATCTGATTATTTTTCTGTAAGGGTAATCCGACGAGTGTAAACATGTGACTGAGTATTAAATAAATGTGTACAAATAAAATTTTCACATGTCTCTGCCAGTGAGGAATAGTGTATTACAACTTTTGTCACGTGGTTATTGACACAAGACAGAAATAATCCTAATTTAACATTAGGCAATTGGAGAAAAATACGAGTAATGGCTACAGGTATTACTCATGTCACACCCTAGCCTAGTATCCAGTGTATCGTGTTTGGGGCAGGCTGTTTACGGGGTTCTGATAGTTTTCGCCCGTCCAGATCAACAGGCCACCCAGTGCAAGTGTGCCTGTAGGAGTTTTGCACACTGGGGGTTAACAAAATGGGGCTAATTTAACTCCCGAAGTGCAAAAACCTACGGGGAACCTACTTGTTTCGGGTGGAAAGAGCTTATGTAAACCCGAAGAAAACCCGCCACAACCCGGATAGAGACTGGACACCAGGCTATTAACATGCACACTGGGTTTCTGTTAAGAGGCCGTGCCGACTCGTTACTACAAAATGTCGCAGCTCTATTTGAGCTGTATCGACAGCGTTTTACGTAAAACAAAGAGTCGGTTCGCGTGAATAACTTGCCTGGCAACTAGGTTTGCTGTAGCAAAAGGCCTTTGATAAGTTTGAAACCTGAATATTGAATAAAAGACAGGGCTACCTTAATGCTAAGTTTGTTTTGTACAATAACTGACGGCTAAAGCAAATATATTGTGAAAAAAGGAAAACTTTCCCAATCCAAGTAAATGTTTTGCTAGTATTTTTCTAGTACAAACACTGTGGCGGTTTATCATTGTGTGACCTCTGAATGGAGGGTGTACGTTTTATCTAAATGCCTGCCTGCCTATATGCACAGGCCGCGTACTGGCCTCTTGCTCCTTTATCTAAATACTTGAGGTAATTTTTAACTGGATTCTGTCAGCCAAGAACCAGACTTGAGTGTAATATCGAGACTTTGAAACGCATGACACTCACTTACCGTGTGAATATGGCTGTGATGCACTGCATTATTTTCCTTTTTGTCTTTCTGTGTAAGTGTTGCAGCAATTGATTATATTAGTTTAAGCTTGATTAAATACGATGATTTTCAGTCATCGGTTGTTTATTTTCGTGACGTTTGTTACATGATTGTTAAAATATCTGTGATGGGATATTGGAGACTCAATCTGTCTTTAATTGCACTAATAGCAGGTAAGAAATAATTGCTTCTGTGGGGTAAATATTGAAAACATATTGTAAGAATTAGTATTATAAGCTGTTATTAAATAATCCTATGTGTACTTTTAACATAGAATCTGAAACATAACTGTGTGTTACGCCGAAAGAATATCCTGGGTTCCAGACCCAAAGCGCACTGGACACAAAATATCTCAGTGTGCAAGGGTCTGGTAGGATCAGATAGACCTGCCAGTCGAACGATCAGTATCTGAGCGTAAGGCCCCATTGGTGGAACAACAGGGAGCAATTTTACACCTCTGCTATGATTAAAAACTCACAGCTGTATCTTTGAATCTTCACTGGCAGATAAGATAAAACTGTAAATAAGGTGTATTTTGTCCTGGTGTGTCAGAGGACTGTTACCTAAACAAACAGGAAAGCCTTGGTTGTACACTACTTCTACTGTTAAATTCTGCTGTTATTGTGGCAAATAAACTCCAAATACATCTAAAAAATTGACTGGTTAATGATTAACTGTTGAGCCCAAGATTGTCTCCTGCTGACCAATGGTGATACCATGTAACAGGCTACCTGTGGTGTGAGGGGTCATCAATCATAGCTTCTCCTCTCTATGCTGGAGAGCCTTTCCAAAGGCGTCCGGCCAGACCCAGGCTCACTGAGATATTCTGTGTCCAGTGTGCTAATTTTGGGTTTGTAACCCAGGTATAGCCGAAGAATGGTTATACCGGCTGTGCAGATACAGATAATATAATTCGTTACCCGCTACCTGGTCCACGGCGCCAGGCAGCACACAGTGCTTGTTGTTGATTTCGCACCTGGCAATAATGATATATGTCGTTTTTGTGTTCAAAAGAAAACATTTTTTAAATCTTGTCATTACGTAATCTCCAATCACTTTAGGTAAACCAGGTAAAAAAGTCCACCATGTAAAGATATACAACAACACATTCAATATTTGTGTGAATTCTTATTGTGAATAATCCATTTCTTATATTTTGCGATTAACAGACATAAAAAGCCCATATTTACACAATCATATATTGTAACTCAAAATATGACAACCTACACATTGTCAAGCTTCAGTGACTAAAATATCATTTTATCATCAAGAATAATTTAATGCATTTTAAGTCTTATTTTGGAAGTAAAACACATATTGCTGTCAGTTGATTTAACGTTACGGTTACCCGTTTTTTATTTTTTATAGACCCGTTAAATGCATTTTGGCGTTCAATAGTC
The DNA here is from genome assembly GCF_001625305.1 of Branchiostoma belcheri. Classification (NCBI taxonomy): domain Eukaryota; kingdom Metazoa; phylum Chordata; class Leptocardii; order Amphioxiformes; family Branchiostomatidae; genus Branchiostoma; species Branchiostoma belcheri. Next base: position 224,179 of record NW_017803080.1, on the reverse strand, counting down.
ATCTAATGGTCTTCGTTATTTATTAACATTTGTTACCATGGCATGGTTGCCTTTGTTTCCCCATAACAAATAAAAACATGTATCATACTGCATATTAAACCCACTACAACGATGAGATCCATACTGTTCCGAGGGAAGACGTTGAACTAACCTTTTTAAGAAAACAACATTCAGAATTTTTACCTGTGCAAAGTACACGTCAACGTTTTTCTGTTAATTCTTAACTTTGGAGGCCGTGGCAACGCCATTTATTCCTTTGGACCCCACTGTAAAGATGTCGGTATACTCCAGATCCGTCCTGACATTTTTGCTCACCTTCCTCGGTAAGTCTGTCGGCAATTTCACCGTAATTTGTTTCTTATGCCGAATATGCTAATGTGCCAAGTATCCTGACGTCATTATCTTAATGTAAATGTTTGTCAGGTTACGAAGAAAACGGCTCCTTTTCACACTGTCACGCCGCCATGTTCAATCGAATGAGCGCCATTTTGTATTTTGTAGACCACTCCTCTGCTAAATGCACTGTTTTCGCGACCATCTTGTTTGTCTTTTCAAGCGTCAGTAAAACACTGGGACTAACAACTATTTCAAAGTAAAGGTAAAACAAATGATATTCCATAGGAAGGACAACTACGAAAAAGATCCTTTGGGGTTCTTGTTCCTCTCAGGCGACAATTAACGATTTAACTCTATTTTATTAGTACACAGGACTTGCTTGTTTTTACATCACAGAGAGAATCTATTGAGTAAATTGTTTTATTCAAATGTTTGACACAAAATTGTAGCACAGAGTCGTAGCATCGCTTTCATTCTTCGTTGTCATACTAAACATTAACGGTTACTGGCCTTAAGCCTTTTCCTTTTAACTGCTATGTTTGCGATAAAATGAGTCACCCTGAACCCCATTTAGACCGGGCAATTCGGTCACGCAGCCTCTTGAGATTGACTGACACAGAGAAATACATAGAGATATTCAAATGTAGACATCTTGAAGGATTATGTATTGATTAAGTCACTAGTATTGACGGTGAATGTTTACCTATCTGAAGATTAATGCTTTAAGATATAAAGATATTTTATGTTTAATGCTGAACCAAAATTAAAAGGACATTGACCTTAACTTGATCTTATAGCCGAAACTGTAGGGCTAACACTGTGTGTGTGTGTGTGTGTGTGTGTGTGTGTGTGTGTGTGTGTGTGTGTGTGTGTGTGTGTGTGTGTGTGTGTGTGTGTGTGTGTGTGTATCCGTGTGTTTGTGTCTGTGTGTGTCTGTGTGTGTGTGTGTGTGTGTGTGTGTGTGTGTGTGTGTGTGTGTGTGTATGTGTGTGTGTGTGTGAGAACACGATAACTAAAGAAGGGTAAAACGAATATTTAGTTGGTGGGTGCGTAGGTTTTGATATGTGACTTTTTAAACCGTTTACAGGGACAGCTTTCTGTCAAGACCCATGTGATTCGAGCCAACACAGTGTCCTCAGGGAGCCTTGGAGAAGCGTTGGTCATATTTACAATCCTAGCGAAGGTCCTGAGTGTGATCGTAGCCTGGTCTATGGCTGGTACAGATTTAACAGCCCAGCAGGTAATTAGTGAATTAGACACATTGACATGTAGTGTGCGGTTGTATTCGTTGTTAAATAGCATTTGTTGATAATCTGTAGATCGATTGTTATGATATTTAGTAGACATTTAGATCCCCCTGCTTATAAAGAAAATAATGCATGTTTATAATGGCAGAGTATTACAGTGTATAGATCTCGACTAGTGGTGTACTATCTTTGCAGGAAACGAAATACCATTGACGTGCCCACCTATCAACAGATGTGGCACACGCATTGTCCTCTGGCTCGAATTGGCCAACAATCCTACAGTTAACGACGGAGTCGTTACAACGGAGGCGTGTGCTCATTACGTCCTCCCAGACGGTACGGATGACTGCTGTATTTGGCGCATGTCAGTCGGAGTGAAGAACTGTACAGATTTTCTCGTGTACGGGCTTGGGCACACAAAACACCAATGTGCATATGCCTTCTGTGCAGGTAGGTCAAATCAAGTTACCCACTAATGGCAATGGGTCTAAACAACATCTCATCTAGCTATTTAAACCACCGATGCTGTTTGTAAAATTCAAATGTTATATGCCAAGATTTATTTTTATGATAACACGCTGATTCTGTCATGTCTTTTTTTTCTCATCAGGTACAGAGGTTCCATGCCCTTCGGGCTACACGTCACTGAACTCTGACTACACCCCTGGATGTGAAGGTACGGAATGCAGTAGATGCAATTCATGTTCAAACGTCAGAGGGATGATATGGTTTTTAATCGATCGAGAGGGGATTGATGAAACCTACCACATGCAAGAATGCCTTAGATGCATCAATGCGTAGATAACGTAGCTTAGATATATCCATGTTATTGGTGTTAAGTGATGTCACTTAGATATGTTATATTTTATGAGCTCCGTCGCAAATGGCATTAGATATATATTGACAATCCTAATTCTGAAAGCCATAAGTGTACTTAAACATTTGCAGAAATAAACCATATTGTTCTGCTAAGTTTCTTCTTCTCCATACAATGAAAGTCAATACCCTTGGACAAGAGGTCACCATGGTACATTTGATTATACAGCAGAAAAGAGGTAGAGAGGCTGCTCACCATACATATGACAGTGATTTGTTGGGCTAGACCAGAGGTAGAAAGGTAAAAATAATGCATTTAATTAGCAAATTTTACTTCTCTAGTTTCTAAGAATTTCATTTTATGATAAATCATTTGCTTTGCAGATATCGATGAGTGTTCTACGGGAACAAGTGGATGCGATCAGATTTGTGTGAACAAAGATGGGAGTTATAACTGCAGCTGTAATGATGGGTATACGATGAACCCTGACAACCATACATGTACAGGTGAGCTTTATACTTCTTAAGTGATATTGTCATGGTTTCACAGCTAATTGGTTTGAGAGACATAATAGGCATAGTTTGTTGTAACAACCAGTCAGACAAGATTACAATGAATTTGATATGCATGTTTTTAACGTTGCGTGCCCATAGGTATTGGCTGTTAGTTAATGGGCTCTGTAAAGTGTGAAGGTTAAGAGTTATATTGATGAACAGTTTGGTTTGGAGCTTTTTTTATAACATGCTGCACTGATAATAACGATAATCTTCTTTAATCTACTTTTATCCTTATAATTGCACACCGTTATCGACAACAAAATGTAACTGTTCCTTATTAATTAGAGTATGTTTTCAAATGTCTAGAATTAAGCTGATAGATAATGCCACTACTTACCTTATAGTAATCTATGGTGTCGACTAATATATACAGCTTATGTAAGATGGTATACTCAGTATCATCAAATAAATAACATCATTTTATGGATTCTAACGATATATGTTTGGATTGGTCTATGTTGTTCTATTCTGTTCTATTCCAGGTTATGTCAATACATTGTCAGTTTATAACTACAAAACGTTTCGAAGCCCGGTACGAAGTAATATCTCTAATATGAATACCACTGGAGGGCTGTATGCCGATAGGGCAAATATAAATGTTGTTCCAGCTACTTTATTTTCATATGTGTTATTGAATGTGCATCTCTACGAAAATAGATATAGATGAGTGTGCAGAAGGCTTGACTGTCTGCACGGGTGCCAAATCAGACTGTGTCAACACACACGGTGGATCATATTGTGCTGGTAAGATTTCTTATGATCTCAGCGTTTTCTAGGTTTAAGAAACAGCTGTATCTTTATTTATACATATCTTCATGCATTTACTTTTACTCGAATTACCGACATAAAAAGTCTTAAACTACACTAAATCTGGAAAGTTTAGGGTGTGATAGGGTAAATGATATAATGCATTTAATTACTTACAACTTGTTATACTATGCTAGCAATTGTATATTTTTCTCTCTCAAGCAATAGACATGAATGAATACAGTACTATACATCGCCCTTTAAAATATATGACGTTTTCTTTTGCAGTTTCATGGTGGATTATTTTACTGGCGGGCGTTGCTGGGATTGCTCTCTTTATTATTTTGATGGCATGTATTATTAGTAGTCAAGTAAAAAGAACTTCTGTATCAGATTCTGTGAAGCCGGTATAACCGCCTTTCGGCGTAACACACCAGCTCCAGTAACCATAATCGTATTGTTGCCACAAAATAGAGAACTCAGAGAGGAAATGTAAATACTTTAAAAGAGATAGAGAGAGAGAACGAGAAAGACAGTATATTCCTTTGGAAAATTTGTATTGCCTCTATGTAAATACATAAGTTTTATCAAGTAAATACATTTATGTCCGCTTATGCTTACCACGCGTTTCAGACAAATAATTTTATGTATAGTTTTTAAGTTCATATAATTGAATTTGTTTAAATATTAGAGTATTTTTATTGCTGAGTATCTTTGAAGCTAAGTTTTCGTAAGATGCAATATTTCTCAATGTATACACGTATGTCGGAGTCGTTCGTTTTCTCAAAACTTTTATTGAAAGATAATACTTTATAAGTGGAATAATTTATAGGTGTTCCATAAGTTATATACGTGTATCTATACCTGTAAGGGGAAAACTTTGGAACATTGTTTCTGATGGAAATTTTACAGATCCGTACTGACGAATACTTTGTTGTACATTTTAAGATATTTTAATCTTTAATCATTGTCGTTTCAGAGCAGGCAATAGGCTCAGGAAACACATATCTTGTTTACTGTAAATTGTTTTTTTTTTCTAATTAAATAGTCTTATCAACGACCAAACTGGTTTGTGGATGGAACAATATCGGGTATTATTATTTTTCTATAGCAGGTAATTGCTGATTAAGTATTCTAGCTAAAGCTAAAGAAAGTCTCCGTTTGTGTAGTACTTACTGTAAATTTGTAGCAATCCTAGACAATAATATTGCTTTAGCACAAGACACCTATCGGGTGAGTGTGTTTGTTTTGGACCATAGTAACAGCAATGGATTACTAATAATACCGCAAAGTTAGCAGAGAGTATTTGCATACTATCAAAAGTCAATTCATCTGGACTGCTTAGGCTATCAGCTCAACAATGCTGTATACCAGTCGGTAAACATGTGTGTTTTTTGAAGGACGCTGGAGACATTTTACCTTTTAGTGACCTCATTATATTTACTGAACACCTGTTTTTATCCACGGACAAAGGGCCAAGTCAACTTTATTTGTTGGATCTGCATCTGGATCAATATAGCCGGTATAACCGCCCTTCGGTGTAACACACCAGCTTAAATCACACCTGAATATACCTAGTTTTGTTTATTATCATTACTTTACGGACACTTATCATTATTTTACGTACGTAAAAATTATAAATATCACATAGCAATTGATTCAGCAACCTTGTTTAGCTAATAAACACATGGAGCAGGGTACCAACTTATTACCAAGAATATAGTAGCAAAATGCAGTATTGAAGTCTTAATTAATACAAGGTTATTTATCTATACATTATCTAAAACACTACTCCCATGTTTGTATTAATGCGGGTTCTCTTACTAAATACACGCGTGTAGTTAGATGTGGACAGTTGTAATAGGTCTTCAGGTGTAATATGATATAAGTTGCTGTCATCTTGCGTGTCTGTGAATGTGTTATGATGTTACGTAGACCGACGGCTAAACCGGCTATACAGACTGATACAGATACTGACAACGTAGCACTCAATAAACAAATAATCAAATGCAAACACAAGAATACTCTTTTACGGATAGTTACACACATTGCTCCAAAGCCGAGTATCCCTTCCACTTTTAGTCAACGTCCAAGAAATACCAGCAATTAAAACTATAGAATTTAGAATTTGCGACAGGTATATCAGTCTGTCATGAAGGTTAGACAGCTTGGTAATAAGATACGCCAAAAAGCAGTTACTCAAGCAACTGGATGTGATTTTGGAAACAGTCAGACGTTTCAGCTAGTATTCACGTCACCTACAACACAACCAGGGTCACTCTTTCAAACTCGAGTCCACGGATATCTTAGACCGCGAAACACGCTGGTGGGAACGGGGTGTTAAAGAGGCAATATATGAAAGAATGTACAACCCCACCCTCAACAGGGAAGGGGGCCAAGGGGTAGATCTCACAGGCACTTAAACATTTGGATGATATTGCATATTAATCCATAGGTTGTGGTTATAAACCTGCATTTTCCCTCAGGTATCTCATCTTAGTCACTGACGAAAGCTATTGGATACTAGCTGAAACGTCTTACTATTTCCCAAATTATATCCAGTTGCTTGAGTAACTGCTTTTTTGGTATATTTGTCACTTTAAAGAGTCCTGATATCGACTGAGCGGTCCAGTACAACATACGTAAACATCCGTGACACATACACACACCTCGGTTCCTTGCGGCTTGCCACACTCTAGGCAACAATGGCATGTTTGCACACCTTCGGTCTTTACAGACAGGTAGGGGGTGTAAAAAAGAAGCTGTGTACACGTTGCCGAGAGGCTGTTTACGTTGCTGTGCAAGCAAGCCCATTCCATTGTCCACCTATTCTCGGTGATAACAAACAAGTCGACCTTAGCAGCCGTAAGCGTGACGAAAAATCAGACAAAGCTCAAATTGTAACCATTTAGATACTTTACCCTGTAACACATGTCTAAAGATGAGCTACTGAGCTATGGTCATGTGTTTAAAAATCATGATGAAAACATCTTATGTATTAGTGTTTTCATTATCGGTGACGTTCAAACACAAGAAACAATAAAGTGTCGACTTTTTGCGTGATATAATGCGTTAATGTGCAGTTAATTGGCACCAAAACACTGATTGTTTATAACAGGTTGCGTAGCATTGGCATAATAGTTGTTGGCAGCGACGTTTCTTCGTTTTATTTATTGAAAAGGGAGAACAAATGAGGATGTTTAAAGAGTCCCCTTGACTACTGGGGGAACATGTAGGTCAAGGAAGGAGCCATGTCTTAAGCACTTTCCTTAACAGGAAAGCATGGGATCTACAACTTGGCGCTACCTCGGTTTTTATACATTTGCCGCCTCCCTCTTACGAACGTGCGAAGGAATCTGTCCTCCTGCTTGCTCCACTAGCTCGACAACTGCCGACAGTTTAACAACAGGTAATGACTGTTTATATTTTTCCTATACCTTGTGGTTCAAAATAAAACCCAACGCTACGTAATCTTTTTCCAGAAAACTGGTAAAAGTTCACCAGTATACGTTTACTATTCAGTTTGAATAGTGGTGAACTGTCAAAATTTTATTACTTGCAGAATAGGAAAAAAACATTGTGTGATATCCAAATGAACGCCCCGAGTAGCACTAATGCCGGTATTTATTACTTTGGTCGATCGCTAGGACTTATTTAACTCTAACTTTTGCAAATTTTGAATTCGATATTGGTGATAGTGTTCTACCATTACTTGCCAAAAGGGATTTGAAGTAACAAAAAGACAAGCATGAAATTTTCTTGAAAGAATGACTGTGTTTTTCTTTCTATCTTTTCCTACATGCTCAGGATATAGCTCAGGCACAAAAGTACCGCCTGGCACTGGAGAATCTCAATGGTTGATCGCATTTATCGTGGTGACCGTGTTACTTGCAATTGCGCTCGTCGTGATTGGTGTCCTTGCCTATAAGTATAAGATCCAGAGAAGGAACGCCACCGGGTCTGCATGACTTTGACTGTCGTCAACTGAATTATCTTTCACACCACAATGATCGCCGCATCAAAACCTTTCTTCATCAAAGGTAGTTTCACATAGGGAGTGTGATTTCTCTTTAAGTGATTTTTTTCTTTAGATAGATCCCTTTCGTCTTTTCTGTTGAATTCAATGTGGTTATAAGTTGCAGTTATCGCCATATATCTAAACTGAGAGTTTGTGATTCGTATCAACCGGCTTGGTCATTGACGATACCCACGACAATATATCTGATGCTGTAAATGCAATTTAATCCAATACGACTTATCTTTCTATTTTAGGCTTAATCCGGAAGACTCGTAAAAGGGGATGTGAAGGTGAAGAGGCGTAGGGACAGGAGTTAGTCCTCAGGCTGTTAGATACTTTGGCAATTACAGCGTGTCACTGTGTGAGGGGTGTAAAATTATCACTTGTATGTGTTGAGAGAGGCCGACATTTATCCGAGTTTTTTCTTGTCAGTATGTTAAACTCCAACGTAACATTAGTGACCTGATCGTTCTCCAAGATGACAAGAAATATGACGATAAATCTCCGACGCTTTGATCATTCGGAACATCAAGGGCATGTCATGTATGTGCTTAATGTACAAATGTAGTATCCTTGGCATATTGCCTACCATGCCATACTTCTGTCTGCTTTCCTTTGTATGATTTTATGATTTAGAAAAAAGCCGAGTGTTCTTTGGAGTTGGAAAGGGAGACAGTATCAAGGTCGCTGTCAAAGCAGGGTGGTCAAAGAAAAGACAGCTAGATACTGTGGAGATCCATGTCCCCTGTTCGTGCGTAACGGCCATGTGTGTCATGAGTGTGTTCTTTAAAAGCCAGTAACCCGTCCCTCGTGCGGTATTAAAAAAATCTATACCACCTAGGTTGCAACTCGCTCTTCTGTCTGTATCTGTATTTTCATTAGATTCAAACGCAAGCAAGTCGACCTTCTCCGCATTTGTTTATTGCATAGCATCTTAATAGAAAGTTATTTTTGTTTAGTGTGTAAAGCGGTGAATTTGAAAAGACATATAACCAACTGACCAATAAATGCATGTTTTTATGTGTTGTGTAACTTCTTTTTTGACTTGTTACTCATTGTTACGAAAGTGTATACATATATATGTTCCAACATCTAGACATGATGACAGCACACTCAAGTTATATCAATTTATTTTATGCCGCCACCAACACAGAGGGCAAATACAGGACAAGACAATACTGACGTTTACTTAATAAGTGAAGTGAGAAAAGTCGCGTAAAGTGCCTTTCCCAAGTGCAAAGGATCGGTGGCATGTTAGAACTCGAAACCGGGTCCTCTTCGTTCCGAGTCGACTTACATGGTCACACGACCACACAAAGTGTTGTTTGAGCGTCTAGATTGAGTACTTTATGGTCGTTAACATTAACGTTCTTGGTCGATGTGACCAGGGATATCTGTGTATGAGTTTGTGCGCGTGTGTGTGTGTGTGTGTGTGTGTGAGTGTGCTTTTATGTACGTGTGTGTGTGTGTGTGTGTGTGTGTGTGTGTGTGTGTGAGTGTGCTTTTATGTACGTGTGTGTGTGTGCGTGCGCGTGTGTGTGTGTGTGCTTTGATGTTTATGTGTGTTTGTTTATGTGTAAGTGTGCGTGTGTGTGTATGCGTGTGTCTGTGTGTGTGTATGTGTTTTTGTGTGTTTGCGCATGTATGCGTTTGTGTGTGTTCTCATTTACAACAAAGAAAGACTATTCCTTTAATAATCATTCTTCTAATACAGGGTTCCAGCCAGCGTCCATTTTACGCCGCCTATAACGGACAAAAATGTTGCTCATTTCGTTGTGACGAACCTACCTACTAGTAGCTAGTTAGCTAAAGGCTTGCGTCGGCGTCACTCACCCCCCTTCCTACTCAAGTTCTTTGCGCTCACAACATGGTAAAGATTTAGCCCTTTGTTACTTCCATAAAAAATGTAGGTAATGTGTTTGGTGTGTCTGTGTCTGTCTGTCTCTATGTGTGTGCGTGTGTGTTTATTTATTTCTGCACATTTGTAGTCAGCATAACTTGAGAAGACCTTAATGGATTGTTATAATATTTGGTATGTCGGTAGGTCATAGAAAGACGGTGGTCAACGCCGCACAACACAGTATCTATGGGTGAACCCTGTAGTGAAAAGTAGTCCGGGCACAAAGTAGTGCTGCACAATACTAGAGAAAGGTACAGAGATTGTTCTGTGCATGGCATCGAGATAGAACCTGTGGTAAATGTTAGAGGAATACGTCAATTTTGAGACTGTAAAAGTTGAATTATGGTGCGTGTTCAGTCGGCGTAGATTTGCGCTTGGATACCGCCTAGTACTGTGCGTCGGCTGCAGTTCCATGACCTCCGCAGTGGCGCTAATAAAAGAGGGCATGAGAAGAGAACGAGCCGGCAAACTTAAACTCATTTTCACATATCGTGCACACTACACCCTGAAATTAAAATTCTAAACCTTGCTTGTGCATACTACTACAATTTTTAGTGAGTCGAAGTGAGTCATTTTGGGGACCTTAACTATTGAAATCCACATAAGGTGAAAACTGTGTTGTACCACCTCAAGGTCAAATATGGGCCTCCTGGTGGCTGACCTTTGTACCGCAGCAGAACTTCCTGTTTTTGTATCTTTTGTATCTTCTAAATGGTTCGTCCAAGGCGACTGTTTTGAGGGCCTTAAATCCGATTATAGATTACTAACGGCACCTGTATTCAAAATGGTTTATTTTCCGATGTAAATATTTGTCGTAACTAGAGATGTCTACAATTTTTTGTTAATAGATTGCCTGTTTCTTTTCTTCGCCGATCTAATACAACCAAGGCCATGCTTACATAAAAAAAGCAGACTGGAGTTTTTTTGCAATTTTTCACCAAAAGAGCTTTTGCCTACATGCAGAATAATTAAATTGCAGGGAAGAGCGTCAACATATAAATTTTGTCTTTGGTCAAAAAATCAAAACAAAATGGGGGCTTGGTGGGGTTATATAACATATAATACTGAAAAGCTTTGTGAATACGAGCATGGATTGAATTGTGGATGTACTTGTTAGTAAAGAGCATTAAATGGGGTTTGAAAAATATTACTGAAATGTACAATATGCGTATCAAGGCCTACTTTGGGATATTGAAATACTTGATAATGAAGAGCACTACATACAAAATGTTGGTATGGTAAAGTTCATTTTGGAACGAGGAGGGAGATACTATAGTATAACTCCAAAGCAAATTTCAGCCTTTTTCTGCCTTAAGAACACCCAATTCGTCCGCGATGACGTAGTGAAACAAAAAGTTACAGTAAGTATATACGTAGGAAGAAATAAGATTTTCCGACAATGGGCAATATTGCCCCTGGCTTTTGGGGTGAGTCGGCCAACGTTCCGTTGCGGTATGTAGGGCATTATTAAAAAAAAAAGGCTTCAAACACCAACACAACCATAAGTGGGTTCGATTGTTCATGTATAGGTACAATGTGTAGGCAATTACATAAGTGTCGAGTATTCATGTTTTTTGACTTGTAGTAGAGTTGAGAATTTTTTCCTCAAAGACTAACAAATTCCTACTAAGAAATTAAAATATGTATTTGATAAACTGGCACCAGGAAAATGACAAGCATGTAAAATGTCAATAAAAAATCAAGCGGCTCAGCGATATTTGACTTTGATAATAATGGTCCACCGTACAAATTAAACAACACCAATCAAGTGATCAGTTACGTACTTTGTCCTGTATAAAACAAACATATTCTGACATAGGCCTGAACATTTGCTTCTGTATTTCATCAGGAGGTGGTATGGTTGTTACTGTAAAATACTTATTGTAAATTTCTCATGCAATGAACTACTTCGTCCTAAATAGTATAAGTATTATATCAATCGTTTCAGTAGACAGGAGTAACACAAAGAATCAATTTTAATCACTTACCCACCCTTCTCTATGTAAAACGGTATCTCCCTAGCAAGATTGGAGGTGAACACGTCAATTCTACATACCACGGCGTACTCTGTACATGTTTGTGCACGTTCTGACTAGACTTAAGCTAGTTCTACCAAGGGACTGAACGATACACTCCCGCAAATCAGTGTCGCTTCCTTCGTTCATTCCACCATGCCCGAAATCGTCTTAAGCACCTACAAAACTCTCTACATGAGTATCTTTGTTGTTTGTCTCATGAGAAATGTACGAGCTCTAGATCTTTGTCCACCTTTCTGTCCAACCATCGGCACAGGTATGCTTGTCTCTTTTGATCGTATTGTGCTGGAACATTTTTGTACTGTATTATATTATATAAGAATTGTATGACATATTATACATTGCGCATTAGAAATAAAAACTGCACTGTGGAAATTGCTATCTGATCATGTTTAGTCCCAGCTTACCGACCATGTTCCGTAACCGGGCCCAATTAATGCCTAACGTTAGCAGTAGTGGGCACCATAACCTATGTATCTGGTGATATTTTTCATGGTGGACATTGTTACCTGGTTTTTGTTCGTCAAGAGTATGACACCGCACGCTCAAGCATATTTTTACGGTATACCATCTGCAAACTCATAGTTAAGGAAAAACACTAAAAAGGAAAAGCCACAATTGTCAAAACAACATACAACTGAATAATACTTTCGCATTTTCTTTTAAATGGACGGTACAAGTTGTAGTAAGGAAGTGATCATGCAAAGATATCAATCAACTCAAAGATTGTCTATAATAACTTTTCTGGCCATATATTGGCAGTGAATCAACAAACCCCGACCAGTCTGCAAGACCACACGACTGACACAAGAACAGCAGCGACTCAAACAGATGGAATTATATCTATACAGGTAATTAAACCGCACATCACTTCCCCTTTTGCTTGTCAAGAAGTCCATTATATTAGATTCAACATAGCACCCAAAATGTGTTCCAGCAAGGATTTACTTAAATGTAGATCAGACTTCCGGGAAGTATTTTAGTGACACTCAGATCAATTCCATTTTCTGTGTCGACCCCCTCTCATTCTGCTTGTCAATCTTTCCTACCCACGTGCTATTATCCTGCTCTGTCGGGACAAACAGACACACAAACCCACCCTTTAGCCACCCAATTAATTTCTTTTTTATAAGTAAGTAAATACATGTCTTCCAGTTTTTTTTGTTTTTTTTTAATCCAGAACAGGCAAGTCTTTAGACTGACCTTTTTGTCCAGTTCAAGCGTTTGTCCAATTCAAGTACGTACGAAGTACACTTGGACACCAGGACAAAGACAAATCTGTTTCCTCACCACATATTTCCATTCAAATGCTTGGAATTCCTAGCTATTTTTAAATGGTTGTTTTTTCTGGCAGTGTTTCCAGTGTGACAGCGACCTGACATCACTGGCGGGATGTGGAGACAAACAAACAACAGGGATACGCTCTTGTCAAAACGGACAATGGTGTTACGTAAGTGACATACCTTAATACCAACACATTCTTATGTAAGAAGAGGTAGTTAATGTTTTTCAAAGGTATGAAGTCCTTTGAACTTGGGCATATAAATTTTCTCACCATTGTGAGCGTAAATAAACAAGTAAGAGACACTTAGGTAACTATGATTTATGTATAACTCCATTTGGGCTAGTACCGTGACCGTATGAATGTTTGTTTATAATAATGAGAAGTATCCTAGTAACCAGCACAACTTATCTAAAACGTCAAAGTGAAGGATTGTTTGCAACAGAAAAGTTTGTAACTGGTGGCAGTCACGCGGTAGGTCGGAGGTGCACAGTCCGGTGATTTGAGTGGTGTGGTATGGGCTATGAGTGCTAAGTAACTCGTGCTGGAATCACTATGGCTATTTTTTTGTTACTAAAACACATTATCAGAAATAAAAGGTTGATCGGACTCAAGCTATGCATGACGTATATTCTCGCTGCCACTCGCAGACAGGAAAGTAACTGACTAAAAAACTCAAACTAATCAATATTAAGTAGATAGACGCATTACAGATACGTAGAATACGTGTCCGACCCCCTTCCTAGAAAAATATGTAATTATAAACGTTTTGTAACATCAGGGATATTAAAGATTGTTTAACCACCACAATACCAGACAGACGTCTAAACTGTACTTACCTTTCTTCAAAACCACTGCAGGGCAACACTCATTCGCATTCCGTGGGGTACATTGTTAAAACTCACTTCCACAAAATATCATGCAACAGACTTCATTGAAAGGTTGTAAATCTGCTCTTAAGAACATACAATCTTTACAGTCTTACATATGACCTCTGACCTCCACATGGATAACCGACCTTGACCGATCAATGACTTTTGAGTAACGGACAACGATTTTGATTTGTTCTCTACGGTTTTGTTTGTCTCTAAGTAATCTCATGTATTTATTTTGTATACTTTGGTTACCTGCGTTATTTATGTTTTACATACAATTCTCAGTTACTTCTTTCTAGGTATTAACCCTACCTAGACCGGGCTTTTTTTGACATGGGGGGACGGGGGGGGCTCTTTTGACCCCCCCTAAGAACTCACGAACGGTATGTCGTATGACCACCAAATTTTCAGAGAATGGTGTACTAGTGGAAATTTATCATATCTACAATTTTTTTTCATTTTGACGTAATATGACGTCATTATGACGTCATTAATGTGATTTTATTGGCCAAAACCGTCTAAATAGGTTTTTCCTTGAAAACTAAATGGTATTCAACATAACTGTACCAAAAGTGTTTATGACAGAATATTACGGTGTACTAAGTCTTATGTTGCCCATAGCAACACCGGTGACGTCATGAAATGACGTCATGCATATTTAAGATATCCGCCATCTTGGATCATGAATCTTGAATTTTCAAAAATAGTTCTTTTTCATGATAAAGCCTAAAATACACTGTAAACATACTAAAGACCTTCATTTAAATCTTTTTTGGAAAAAGAAATGGAAGTATTGATGAAATTTTAATGAAAATAACCTATATATACCTGTTCTAATGATATGGTCCGCCATCTTGGCTTTTGGCCAATGACGTCATCAAATTAGCATAAATTATGCATATTTAATGATAAAATTTACATAAAATTATATTGGATGTTATTAATATTAGAAACCATGAGTAACTTGAAATAAAACCCTTAAAATTCTATTGTTGAAACAAAAAGTACTAAAAATTAGCAAAAAATGCCTGTCAGAAACCCGTTGCCATGGCAACACAAAAAATTATTATTTTATTCCAATGATAAAGAATTGTTGCCAACAATATTTTAGGAAAAGTCACCAAGTTTGGCCGCTCTACGGCTAGCCGGTCAGACGCTAGGTGACATCAAAGTTGCCGCGGGCACTTTTTAGCCCCCCCCCCGGTCTAGGTAGGGTTAACTTATGTTTATTATTTCTGTAAACTGGGCCCCACTGAAATTCAACTTGTCAAAGCTGAGTTGGGCTACCCAGGTGTGTTAAAATGAAATAAATAAAAAAAAATTAATAACGCTACCAGAAAGGTGACTCCAGATGTCGATGGAACTTTTTAAATAGTGTTAGTGTGCTCAGCCTAGTCTGACTCTTATAAATGCAATTTTTAATGTAATCATTAGTAACGTGGCCATGTAAGACACACATTTATATTTTACAAATGTAACGAAAAAAAATCTTATCAATGGGACCATTACTTTGCCTACACATTAAACTCTTGTATCTGCCTACTATGTATGCATTTTGTTTTGTACAGGTCTATATGGAGTACCGTGGTGACAGTTCCAACAGTGAAGTTGTAAGCTTCAAACGAGGATGCTGGGGGGAAGCCTTATGTGACAACGCCGCGAAGAACACGGGTGACGACTTGGTCAACGAGGCGTGCGCTCAGACTAACGGAACATATGCTTGTCATCGGTGCTGTGACAAAGATCGATGCAATGGCATAAATCTGGTGATGGGATCCGATGCATCGCTGAAGTCAATGTCCATTGCTGTCATGTTACCAATTATCAACACCATTTTGCGCTTGTTCTAGCTCGCAGAGTAAACTCCATTGAAAAATAAAAATCTAGAAAAAATGCAGACACATAAGACATAATACGTTACGAAATTCAATTCTATCAGACGCTATGATAGATGAAAAAGACACGTATTCCGAGTCAATAAATAGCAACTAATGAATCTTGTGTGACCGATACTTAGCTAAATGTGGCAAAAAGTAGCTGGTTTTATTTTTTCACTCATCCCTGATGAACAAGTATTATCCTGTTGTCAACCATGTGTCCATCTCTAAATTGTGATGAACTTCATGGTCCATAGGTATGTAGTCGAAAAGATTGCGTAACTAAAACTATCCGTGTGTGTGTCCATGTGTCGTCTGTTAAGACAATCACTTATGAAGACTCAAACCAATTGTGTTATAAATAGATATACGGCTCAAATACATATAATTGGCAGGTTCCTTTCGAGACTTCGAAATGGTTAGCTTTTGCATCCCGTTCGCCTGGCGACCTGGTATGGTACTGCGGCAAAACTGCGAGTTTTAATAAGTCATTATCTGGACGTTGTAGGGTCAAAATTGTTGATGGTAGATATAGATTCTGTGCTCTAGAAGTAGTGGCATGAGTTTGGGACCACTTGATAAGTGCACACAATTATTTACTAAGGAATATTTTAAGAGCAAAATGATAGACTTTAACCCAGCGTAATCAATTTTCAAGTATCCACTGTCCTTACATTTCCATGCAGAGCCCAAATAAACATTTTGAGTTTCACTATATTGTTTGTTTGTTTGTTTGTGCCTATATTTATGAAGAGCACGTGGGCAGAACCTACTGCGCCTGCGCAAAACCCTAATTTATCACAGTTTTCTTTGAAGGTTTGATCAACCTTTCATCAGAATTTTGACTGTTGCAGACATCTTTGATGACACAACATGCAGACGAAACGTTAATCTTATATGCACAAATACAACATTATTACACTTTCGGGCGATATGACATGTCTGCAAAACTCGTTTAAACCTGAAAACATGGAGAGTCAAACATACCCCATTTACGGCTCAAAATGACTGTCACGATTGTCCCGAAAATCTTGCTTTAGGGATTTTTGAAAAATGCCCTCGATTTTGAATTATGGGTAATTTAGTGCGAAAAAAGCAAAAAAAAATCGATTTTTCACCTATTTGTCGACAAAAACTATACTTAGAGTCAGAAATTAAAAAATCCCTAAAGCACGATTATTCATCTTATTCCTAGTCATCGAAAAATATAAAAATCAGTGATCTTGCGTAATATGTGTAGCCAGGTTTGCTCGGGGATTGGCTAAAATATGGCGTTTAATTGCGAAATCCCGAAAATAATCGACTTTTTTAACGAAATGCGAAAAAAATCATCTATTTATCGCAAAAAAATCAATATTGAATGCATGTAAAGACAATAATTCTATTTTATTTCATCGAAATTTTCCCTTTGATACTAGTTTGTTTATTTAAACTGTTCTCCAACTCAAAATTTGACTCACCGGAATTTTCAACTGAATCACTGTCTTCTGACCCAACTGCCGTGGACACGTGATTTTTCCCACGTGTGACGTCAGCCGTACGTCACCGTACGCCGGATCATTGAGGGAGTAAGAGCAAAAAATCTGAAGGCCATTTTACTTTTCGTCGATTTCTCAAAAGCATTTGATTCGCTGAATAGAACAAAGATGATGCAGATACTCCTGGCATATTAGCTTCACTGAGTATCCACTGGCTAACTCATACCTTGTAAGCCAGTCAAAAAGCTCCAGTTGGCACTTTCTGACACAATGGTCAATACTTCTGTTGCTCCTATAGTGTGTGTCCTCCTCGGTAGCATATCCGTAATGCCGTGTGAGAAACAGCCCAAGATTAGTCCTTTGCAGACAATTGTATTTGATGATTTGCATTGTTTTGGATTTGAAGAGAGGATGAGAGCAATACTTTTTTGAGAAAGATAAATGCGCTGCTTTCTTAGACAAAGGAAGAAAAGTGCGTTGCTTTAAAAAAAAAAGGTTTGGGATTCAGCTTTCTTGGATGAAGAGTGCTAGTGTCCTTGTGAGTGTCGGCTGGAGACAAGAAAAGCGTGCTGTTTTTTTTTTTTTTTTTTTTTTTGGATCGAGAAAAGTTAAATACGCCGCATGTTGACAATACCTCCTTACGATGGAGGTACATGTACTTTGTTGGAAACATGAAAACGAGAATTTGAGAAACGTCAGCATTACTTCACTGACAGATAATTTCAGATAATGATTATGCCAGCAGAGTACTGAGCTACCTATTGAGCGTATAAGGGATATAGACGATTGTAAATATTAATGACACGTTGTGTGTTCCCTAAAACTACGTAGTTCAGCCTTTTGTACATACAACACTTTGTATTATTAGGCTGCAATGTTGTTTTAGTTTTATGTCAATCTGCAAATTTATATTTATTTGTTAATCTTTATTTCAGCAAAACTATGGTATATCAATATAATAAAAGTCTCAAGGTTTAACAGCAGAACTGCAAACACCAGTCAGATATCAAATCTCCTATAACAGATTGTTTAAATCAAAATTTCTGACATTATAATTAGCTACCCTATCACTTAAGAAAAATTTACATAGATCGCCAAACTACATATTAAAAAATTTATCTTACTATTAGTAAGTAATGATAACTATGATTGTATTTTGCTGTTTTTGTTTTGCAATCAATGTTCACTGTCATCAATGGAAACGATGGACAACCAGAGAATGTTCACTGTGTACATGTTAAGATAAAAAAGAAAATTATTGATTGAGGCAAGATTTAGCTTCTCTGGGTATTCAGTGGCTGACACATACCTTGTAAGCCAGTTAAAGGCTCCAGCTGGCACTTTCTATAGTTTATCCGCTTAAGTATTTATATAGCCATTTAAACATTTGGTAACTTATACGTGTTGTTTAGAATGAAAATAAGAGTAAAATCGTTTGCATGAAATTTAACTGACGTTATGGAATTCTTGTACAACTAGGTTTAAAAAGCAAAAAAAAACAAACAAATTCGAAACGTACTTTTGCTTCCGGACAATTAAAGTGAACCATACGCCGTCTGAACAACTGTTACTGTAGCTATGATATTAATACATGAACCTTTTTGCAAAACCAATGCATATATTACAACTACGGAAGCACACAGAACATAGTAATCAAATGGAGACGTCTGTCAAAGCGCCTAAGCCTGACGGGGTTTTAATGGATCGGACCTGAGGATGTTCTTCAGTTGTCAAAGCGATGTCTTCAGACCGGGGAGAAATCTTGGACTTCCTGGGAACACACAGACAACTGCATGTCAGTAGATATAATGCATTCATAATTATGCTTCTTGTTTATTTGTGTGTGTGCGCGCGTGGGCGTGTATGTATTTGTACACGCAAATTTCTGTTTGCGTCTTCTCTTGATGTTTCTTGACATACGAATGGTGTAGTAAGAACGTGAGTAACCTGCTTAACAGCGTGATTCTAACACTCAAAGTTCGATATAAATGGGATATGAGTTGGCATTGTTTGTAAAATTTGATCATGACCAGTAGTTACATATATCCGGAGATAGAAAAAGGAGTTTGCTCTTACATTTATAACATGAGAATAAACATGGCAGACAATAGAAAACAATATGGCGCTTGGCTACTTTTGTCTCAATTTTCACCCAAAATTCTAACCTAATTTTCAAAAATCATTTTCGTACATATGTGTAACGTTTATTAAAAAAAATACACTTAATGCACGTAATGCGAGGGTTTTCCGAGTTATATTATTAGAGGAAAATAGATTTCTTTTTGTCTTTTACGGTTGAGAAATTAGGATGGAATTTGTTGGTCTCTATAAACAGGTCCTTTCTTTCGTAATCGCGGGAGGGGCAATTTGAAGCAAAAAGTGATTCCTCTTCTATCGCGTTTGATATCCTGTAGTTCCAAGTTCTTACAAAAGCAAGATCATAATAGTAATGCAATATTTGGCTAACCTCTTGCATCTATACAGAAAGGCAATGACCGCAGCGACGACAAGGCCTGCGGCCAACCCTGTGATGACATATATTGCTGGTTCCATTGCTGGCTGCAGTTCCGTCGGTGGCACCTCATCAGTTATGTTAAACAACGTAGCCTTGACGACTCGAACTATTCGCTTGTCACCCAGCGCTTCTTCGATGATGATGACACCATGTTGGACGGCAGCAAAGAGAATGTCGGCAGGTAACACGGAGGTCTGGAGAGTGACGTACTCGGCAATCGCGATGACGTCATCCGACAGACTGCGGGGAAATGACGCCAGAAAGCGAACATTTTCGGAGTAAACCCGAATCGCATACGAATCACTGAAAAAGAAGATTAACATATTAAGGTATGATAAACATTAACAAACATCAGATTTTTACAATTTTGTGGAAAATAGGTTACATTTTTAGAGCTGCAGAAACACCTCCTAATGGTAATAACAGCAATCAGGTACAATGTTTCAAAACCCATCAACATAGACGGGGGACGTCAGAAAGTGCTAGAAACTTGCCGAAACCTAAAATCCACTGCTCATCACATATGCTATCACAGACGCGGTGGATTGATCATTAATTGACGAAGACTGCTGAAACTTACCTGATAGGTAAGTCAAATTCCCTGCTTGATAACGACTTTTACTGACACCGATGGACTTTCAAGATTTGAAAGATGAAGTCGAGTTTTGAAATGAACAACAAAAATTTTAGAATTATATTCTCACCGTTTCTTCCTGGCTCTTTCCAATGAACAGGCCTCGTACTCCAGCATGTGGCTCGCGCACCATGACGTCACACTCGTCGCTGTTGCAACCTTCACAGCTTCTAACTTGGCTTCTGTGAGCTACAGGGCATGACATGTATGAGAAAAAAATGCTGCAACAATCTGATGTAATAATGCGAATTTCCTAAATCCGACTAGATTTCCAACACTCTAATGTACAAATGATTTAAAAACAAAATCATGATTGGTAACATTTCTGTCATTTGATGTGATGTGTCCCTACCTCTTCTAGTCGCATTTCTGTGACTATTACAACTGCGTTATTGTGATAAGCCTGGTCTGAATCACTTGTTACAGTAACAATTGAAGATGCTGTTGTGCTGGGTGAGCAGATCTCCCCCTGTCGGTACATGCCGGGACTGCATACACAAGTGTATGACCCTGGTGCGTTAACACAGAGTTCACCCTTGCTGCAGTTGTACGTGCCTTCGTAGCACTCATCGATATCTGAAAAATTGACCGATTTCAAATCACGTTACACATAACACATTTCTCCGTGTAATACGCTAATTGTAACTGTTTTCATTTCCTACTTAAATTGTCTTGTACAATGCTTTGTATTTAGAATTCTTAAAATGCAGATGGTACTTAAATTACAATTTTGCAAAAATGCACTCTGTAAAATCAACAAAATAACTGCAAAGCTTATTGCATAATTGTATACGTTTGCAAACGTTTACAGCAAAAACATTTACCTGAGCATGGGTGTACTGGGTTGTTAGTGAGCTCAAACCCATCAAAACAAGAGCAGTTATACCCTCCTGCAGTGTTGTTACATATCTGGTCACAGTGGTTCTCGCCGGTGGCACATTCGTTTTTGTCTAGAGATAATATAAATCATTACAGTTTCGCTTGGCACCAAGTACCACACTTTTCTTGCATTATGGGGATATGGACACAGATCATGAAGGACTCTCATTGGCTGAGAGTAGTGGTTACGTTCTAAATACAGGTTAAAATCCTCAAATACTCGTAAGCTTATGCTAGAGCGAATTCGCTTAAACGTGGATTCCGTCACTGCTCTGTTGAGGTAAAGCGCATGTTGTTCTGTAGCTATTGTGCCAGTTTGTATCATGGAGGTAGAAAAAGAGCTTAACTCTGGTCTGATTATAGTGTGGGCGTTATTTCTAAGTTACGAGTGGCCCTAGACCGACAGGTGCACCACAACAGGAGCCCTTAAGCTGCTGCTTAGTGTGAACAGACAGTCCAGTACTAGTTTACTTGTCGCAAGTAACAGACTCGACACATTTGACGCTAAGCTTCGTAAACTATCCCATTTGTTCATTTCCCGGTTGCTTTCTTCTGAGATTATACATACTTTTGCCCACTCCGACTGTTTTTATCTTAGCCCATTTTGGAGGCATTACGTTAATCTTGTATTTTTAAGTTATTTATTTAGGTAGAAGTATTTTAGCTACTCGGTCCTTTTTCTGTACCTTATATTCCTGTATGTATGTCATATGGGCCAAGTGCCTGAAATAACGTTTAAATAAGAAAAAATTACCTTGGCACGTCACCCCGTCCTCCAGCAAAATGTACCCCTTGTTACATACACATGTCGGGTCTCCATCTACAGTCAAGATACAGTCACTTGTCCCGGGATCACAGCCGGGGTCTTCGTTCAGGCCACACGGTTTCTCCGCTAATGATGAATAAGAAATGCCATTGTTAAAAGGCTAAATACAAATCAATCATTGATAGATGTACAAATTCCTTTTGAATATATTGCTGAATGCTGAATAATATTTTAGTAAAGATCCATGGATTTTGCGATAGGAATTGGGTTCTTAATTAAAAAAAAGTTCTTATATTGTTTGCGCCGGTAAGTTCCTGATCCTCATCTGTGAAGTTGATGCCTTATACTGTATATTATACACCCAGATCAAAAATGTGCAATAAATTCAAGTTCATGTTGAGGAAATTGGCAATTCAATTTTCATCATTTATCCCTGGGATCCAGTTTGAATAGGTTAAACTTACGTTCACACCGTATTCCGTCTGACTGAAGGGTGAAACCCTCCCAGCAGCCGCACACGTAGGAGCCGGGTGAGTTATCGCACCGTTGGCTACAGTTGTTCAACACTGAACATTCGTCTATGTCTGAAACATATATCAGATGGCTATAATTGATCGTTAATCAATTAGTAATAGTAAGCGTTAAGATTAAAACTCTCTTTTATAATATAATGAATAAGAAAGAAAAGTTTGATTTCGTAATCTCTTCAACTGTATCTTTTATATCAAAATAGAAATATTACTCTATTTACTAATGTAAAAGTTAGATTAGAAATTATTGAAATACGTTTTAGTATTGGGAATAAAATAGTATGATACAAACATTTGAAAGCATATCCAACATAGGAATAGATGGCATATCACAGTCTTTGAGAAAAAATTACAAAGGCTATGAATTAAGTCATAGATAGAAGATTTTGAAACTAAAATTAATGTCACCCTTGCAAGAATGTCCGTCGTCTGAAAGATGATAACCTTCCTCGCATCCACAGGTGAAGTTCCCAACAAGGTTAATGCAGTAGTGGTGACAGACTGACCCTTCAGTGGTTTCGCATTCGTCTATGTCTGTATGGGTATATAAAAAAGAAGTAAAGTGTACTATCATATGCTGAAAGGACACAATACATTTGGCTCATGCATTTTTGATGGTGGAGGCTACTTTTTTTTTACCTTTATGTCTATTACTAACTGCATCAATCGATGTTTTCCGTCAAAAAAAATCACGAAATCAAAGATTTCAAATTCCCGGAAGTACATTGTTTGCATTAATATATTGTAACATATTGGAGGAATCTATGTGTTGTAACTCCAGCTATTACACCAATTCATGCTTAATTTTTTAGTACCTGTATTACACAATATACATTCCTGATGACCAACTAACACAGGCTACAACCCAATCTATCAACTGAAATCCAACCTTCTCCTTTTCAGCCTCCTGTGCAGGCTCCGGGGTGGGCGGGGATTTTGATACAATGTTTTGTACAATTTCTAACGCGTTATTTTACTAGCCGGCCATCCTAGCCGCCGAGAGAAGGGAATGGAACCTTCTCTCGGCGGCTATGTAGAATGGTCGGTTAGTAAAATAACGCGTTAAAAATTCTGTATCAAAATTCACGCCCACCGCGGAGCCTGCACAGGAGACTACTCCTACTCACTTCCATTACGACATACATTAAGCCTCCCGAGAAAAAACCTCCCGAAACAATACTTCCGTCCCGTAAAAAAATACATTCCGATTATCTATAGTGCTTTACCTTGACATGTGTTTTCGTTCATGACGTATCCCATGGGGCATCCGCTGCAAATGTACCCGTCCAGTCCGGCTGGAGGAGGGAGGTCCGTGCAGGTGGCTCCCGGGAAACATGGAACAAAGTTCGCCGAACAAGCATCGAGATCACTTTCGCAACGTTTACCGGTGTAGCCATTTTGGCAAACGCATCTCTGCTGCACAAACCTAAAAAATGTGTGAAAATCAATGTATTTAAAATGAAAGAATAAATCTGAATGAGTCATTAAAGACTAAGCTATAGCTTACCTGAGCCCATTTAATAATAATCTACCTCATTAAAACCTCCACAGAACAATATA
Source organism: Branchiostoma belcheri (assembly GCF_001625305.1). Taxonomy (NCBI): domain Eukaryota; kingdom Metazoa; phylum Chordata; class Leptocardii; order Amphioxiformes; family Branchiostomatidae; genus Branchiostoma; species Branchiostoma belcheri. The sequence goes on along the minus strand of NW_017803080.1, from coordinate 200,125 downwards.
ATACGTCAATGCCTTTCTAAAAAAGACTTCATAAAACCATTTAATTACTCTATTACTCTTTTATTATAGTAGGTTTTATAGAGGCTTTCAAATGACATTTATAATGTTTATTAATCAATGAAAGGTAATACTGAATAATTCGATGATTTCACTAATTGTAACCCAATAAAAATATTTGGGTACTTTAATGTATCACCACTGATCATTTTTGTACCTATTGCCCTCCGTTACAAGTGCTGGGTCAAGATCATCTGTGTAAGTTGAGTTGCAGTCCCCGTTTGGTGAACAGGAACACATGGCGAGAACAGGCCAGTACAGGGAAGAACTGTTCCCATAATTGGTGACTATAACCTGGAAACGAGAAGTGTACATTTTTTCAATAAATTTTTTCAAAAAAAAATTATTGCTTGGTTAATGGCACTAGAATAATTTAGTCATCTTAAATTCAAAATCTTAAATTAAACAAAGATGGATAAACATGATCACTTAATTTAATAAGAGGTAAGTAAAACCTAAGAGGAAGTGACGTAAGTTCCTAATGTTAGTTTGAAAAAATTATATAAATATAAAAATGTATATAATCTTATTGAAATATTTAGTCGACGTACCCTTTTCTCGCCTAGAAAGTTTTCTCGCCTAGAATGTTTTTCTTAGCTTTTATTTCGATGTATAGCTGGATGTTAGGATGGTCTGTAGCACGATAACTAAAGCTATCGACTTAAAAAAGTTTGGCCTACTTTATTTTGGTCAACAGTACAATTTATTGTCTATGCATATAATTTTCTAAATTATCAATTTCCAAAATTTACAAATTATAGACATCATTGCAATACTTCCTCCTTAAAGCCTAACATTATTTGGCTAATGTATGACGTAAAGGTTTTTAAATCAGAGACTTTCAAACTCGACTGAAAGCGGAATTGACTGTCTGGATTTAATGACAATTTAATTATAATACTACCAACCTTTAGACTGAAGGGAGAATCAGATGTAACGTTTATAGTAACATTTGCGTAGCTTCCATCGGCTAATATAGATATCCCTGGAGGAACTTCACCCCACAAAGTGAACGTGACCTCTGACCCAGCTGGGTCCGTAGCGTTGATCTGTATCCTAGCAACCTGGCCAGGTGTCACGTTCACAACCTCTGGGGCAGAGATGACGGGTGGGAAGTTTTCTATATCAAAAATCATGAATACGTTAGTATCGTGAATAATATTGATCGATTCAACAGCTTCACAAAACTTATTAACAGATGAATATTAATCCTTAAAACTTTGTGCTGACATTACAGTTTGTGTATGCATGCATTACCTCTATCAGTAAACATGTTCTATTTAAATACGAATATTATATTTATGATATGCTACGGTAGTAGCTATGGTTGAAAGAATCAATCACGGAAATCTAACCTCTTCCTGACACCTTTTCCTTGAACCTTCTTTGGCCCTCTTTCTCCATTTCACCCACCTCGACGTCTCCTGTCTCGGCCACATCGAACAGGCAGGCGGTGTCGTTCCCACAGACGGCTCTAGCCTGACTCTCCAGATCGGGACCAGCAAAACTCAAGATTTGGTCAGTAAATGCCGGCAGGAAGGAGGGAGATGTAAAGTTAGCGAGGCTTTCTCCGTGAAGGTAGTGGAAAATGGATTTTCTGGGCCCTTCATCTCTTGTCACTTGCCCTGAAACAAATTTAATTTGTTTTGTTACCTTCACGAATAATGGAGGTATTGTTTTTGCGCGCGCGTGTGTGTGTACCTGTGCCTGTGTGTCTGTGTTTCCGTACATTTGTAGTCAGCATAACTTCATAACGCCTTTATAGATTATGATGATATTTGGTATGTTGGTAAGTCTTAGGAAGACAAAGGTGAAATATTGGCCTCCTGGTGGATGACCTTGGTACTGCATCAGAACTTCCGGTTTTTGTATCTTTTGTCCTGAACATGCTATGGTCTTGAATTTGGTTAACAGATAGCTTTCCCTGTCAGGAATAAGAGGTATGGGGTTGGTCCACCTTGCAACTTGTTCTGGAACTGCGGAGGACTTTGTAGCAAAATCTTTACAGCCGATAAGATTGAAACAACACATTTTCATCATTTTTGGTATGTAGATATCTGAGAGAAAGAGAGATAAACAAAATTGGATGCAATATTATGCAAATGAGGACTTAAATTGCATAAATAGGCAGGAAATTCTATGATTACGGTGTTGTATATAACAATTCTTTTATACTTGCAATCTATTTAATCTATGACAGGTGTAACATCAACAGATCATGCAACAATTATGCAAATGATGGTCTAATTTGCATAATTAATGTGAAAATTCTGTGATTCCTATCGGTGAATGATGGGAATTTAATACCTTGTGACATGTTAAAGCTATTTTAAGTTTAACATCACTAGTTTCACTTGTGAAATATCAATGTATGCAGACGACACTGTCATCTACTATAGCAGCAAGGATGTTAGTGATATTGAGTACAACCTCCAAAATGATCTAAATACTCTTTCTCAGTGCGTGGTTCACAGCTAATTCATTATCCGTAAACAGTGGTAAATGCAAACTCATGCTTATTGGAACAGATAAAAGGCTTAACAGTTGCAGAAGTCCTGAAGTGTATATCAATGGGGCAACTGTAACGGAATGTACCTTTTACAAGTACCTAGGTGTGTTAATTGATCGTAATCTTAACTGCAAGTGTCAAATAAATGCCGTCTTGGGCAAACTCAGGCGATCACTCAGCATTTTAAAGCACGTCCGCACATTCCTTCCAACATCTACTCTGTTAACTTTGTACAAAACTATATTTTTGCCACATATTATGTACGCCTGCATTGTCTGGGACACTGCGCCCGAACGTGAGTTGGGGAAATTGCAAAGGATGCAGAACCGAGCTGGCAAGCTGATTCTACGAGCCCCGTATCTAACTCCATCAGCCGAAGTCCACCGACGTCTGGGCTGGAGGGACGTAAAGTCAACCCACAAACATCACAAAGCCCTCCTAATACATAAGGCCCTGAACAACCAACTACCGCCGTACATGCGCCGGATTTTCACGTACTGTAGGGATAGAGCGACCAGAAGCACCAGACAAAGCGCGACTGATCTCCTTGCGGTAGCGATGCCATTAAGAGAAACATACCGGAGATCCCTAGCCTACTCCGGCTCGCTGGTATGGAACACTCTTCCTCAGCATGTTAGAGCAGCACCTACTCTTAGAACCTTTAAAAGACTGCTAGTATCGTAACTGACTTTGAACGACTTTGGACACAACGACTTATGATTTATTTATTAGTTATTGCCATTTTGTTTATTTATTTACTTTGTATGATTATTATTTTGTATTCATTTGTGAGCAAGTAGTATTTATGTTATAACCCCCTGATACCCCTCCACGCTCGACCTCTATGAAAAGCGGCCGAAATAGCGGCCGATTAGAGCATGTAACACAGTTACATATCGAGTTGAAATAAAGGCTCAAACAAACTATGCATATATTATGTTAATGTAAAGATCATCTGCATAAATATTGTCGAAATGAATTATTATCAAAGAAGAGGAATTTTACACGCAAAATATGGTAATTTGAAGTTAGAATACTATGAATTTAACTAGATCATGGTAAATACTACCCTTTTCCATAATCAATGACACAAAAAAAAAACATTACAAAAACTCATATATTTCATGGAGATATGAGGTCTCCGAGTTCGAAGTTGAATCCGAACTGTGTTTCACACGTTTAAAATGTAAATCACTATTTGCAAGCAACTGATGATAACGTTAGATTTTCTAAAGCATATACGAAACAATTCCTATCAGTTAAGTTATTGGACTGAACATGGGAATTGTTACTGAATAAACTGGATACATTCAAAATCCATCAAATTACTTGAGTATCACTTGTATATATCATATCATGGATGTATAATCTTCATCGACGTATATTGGGTTGCATTCAAGACAAATCAATTGTATATTAAAGCTTCTACATGACTTACATGTAGTGCCCATGTGATACAGGTCCTCCTCCGATGCATCTGCAGGTAAAACTGTGCCGTTGAAGAACTCATAATCGTCAGTTGTGTCATCGTCCCACCTTCCCATCAACCCACGCGTTTTGTTCTTGAGCTCTGGCGGTGCTGAGACCTCAATCAACAACATTGCCTGAAGCCAACAAGACAAGATAGAACGAGAGTTCGAAGATCTCAAAACTGCCAGGTTTAGAGTATTAATATGTGCTGTTTTAACCGGACTTCTTATTTAGTATTCAAGTTAATATTGCAAATTCAATATACATTTACATGTAATACATAGAATTAAATGGTGCCTTGTGCTTTAGGTAATATCTGTTTTCATTTTAAAGCAAAATCAATGCATTTTCCTCACCTTCTGTGCCACCACTTTAACCGTGATACCACTGTAGAAAGCCATTAGCATCGAGTTTTCCTCCTTCCGCACAACAATAGCGCTGTTGTCGACAACAATTTCACTCAAAACTGGTAGGTCTACTTCTGAGTTGTTGACAAACAGTTTTAAACCACTTTCTCCTATGAGGTTGACTTGTATTGCCGAATGGTTGGTTTGCCTGGTAGCAATGGCGCTAAACACTGTTGCCCGACTGCTACCTGTAAAGAAATAATTAGCCATATTGGAACATTATCATTTCCGGTTTGTCAATGACAATTTTCCCCCGCTGCTCCTCGCAAACACAACCAAATACTTTTAACTATGCATGCATTATGTCATATTCCACAATAGCGCGATATGACATAGTTTTAAAAAGATACGGATGCAAAAGATAAACTTTTAAACTTATGGCACGATTGCCTTTTAAACCATCCATCATAGGGGCATTATGTGATTTATGTGTTTAAATGATTAAGTAGTGATGGGTTAATCATCCTACTGAGCTCGAGGTCACTGCAGCTTTAATACAAATCTGCCGGGAAACATTAATTATCATAACAAGCAATACTAAATTCTCTACTTGCAAAATCATGCCTTGAAGCTAATCGCATGTACACAGTAAAAAGGCAGTAAAACAAAGAAATAGAGAATATATACTGCCTACTACTACTACTTCTACTACTGCAGTAACTACTACTACTACTTCTACTACTACTACTACTACTACTACTACTACTACTACTACTAAAAAAACTAATGACTTAAAACTGATGACTAAAAACAACAACATCTATATTCAGCGGTTAATTCTTTATTACCTTTTGCTAAGGCAGTCCTCCCTTGAATCATGTATACCCCGTCTACATCCAAGACAACGTATTCCCCCAGTCCGTTAAAGGCGTAGCGGACTCCATCTAACGTAGTTATGTGTGGATCTCCCCAGGCTCCAATAACCCAAACTAAAGAAAAATAATAATTGTACATGACAAAAAAATTCAGGATGATGACAAAAACTGAACAAAAATAGAATTAGAATCAGATTTTTATTACAGATTTAGCATTAGAGATTTATTGAAAATTTCTTGCATTTTTCTTAAATAGTACACTAGGTGGTGATCTAAAATAATTAAAACAGTGTTTTACATTTTGTAGCTTGAATTTCAGTTTCAAATTTTGATAAGTTAGTGCGAGGGTGCGTGTCTATGTCTATTAAATTGCTGTTTCATTTCATTCAAAAATCACTTTGAATGCGTTATGTTAGCATTACTTTTACTGCAAAATAGATAAATAGGTGAGTAGATTAAAAAAATCAAAGAAAAAGTATCTAAAAACTTACAACATTATTAGAAATCTTTTTCATTAATTTAACACGATGTTAGGACTATATATGATACTCTGGGACTATAATATGATACATTAACAAGCGGTCAAATGCCAAGATAACTCTTAGTACCTAGCTGACTTGGGTAGTTTCTGCAAGGATTTCCTCCAATACTCGGTAGAGACAGTGGCCTCTGTTCGGTAAACTTCCTGCAGTAGTAATCATCCCGAACTCCTGACAATTCAACACAGCACCTAGAGTGGGCCTCCTCATCATCACTACGGTCATTCTGGAGAAAAAAAAATTGAATGAAAGACAACCTTTATTGCATGCACATTTTAGCCACACTGGGCTAAGTACAGGGCAAAACAAGACATGGTGAAGATATATACAAAATAAAACTAGCTATCATTACATAAATTCAACTTCTCGCTTTTCAGTTATAGTGGAGATAAAGGAACAGATATGTTTTCTATGAAAGGTTTGTCAAGTCGCATTAGGCTATAGGAATATGAATTTTTTTACAGTGCTCAAGTGTATGAAGTAGGGAAATAGGTTTTGTACAAGCCTATACAGATCATTACCCCCATGAAAAATGGAGGTATTGTTTTGTTGTGTCTGTATGTCTGTGTGTGTGTCTGTCTGTCTGTGTGTGTGTGTGTTTCCGCAACTTTGTGGTCAGCATAACTTCAGAACGCCTTTATGGATTGTGATGATATTTGATATGTTGGTAAGTCTTGTAATGACAAAGGTCAAGGTCAAATATGGGCCTCCTGGTGGAGGAATTCACAAAGGAACAATGTATTTTCTTGATTTTTGGTATGTGGGTAGCTTAGGCAGAGATCTACATTATTGGATGCAAATTAAGTAAATCATGACTTCATTTGCATAATTAATAAAGAAATTGTGTAATTCCAGTGTTTTACATCATGGGTCTTTGATACATGTAATGTTTATAATCTATGGCAGGAGGAATATCACCAGATACAATTATGCAAATACGGAACTGATTTGCATATTTATATCAAAATTCTATGACTCCTTAGTGGTAAATGATGGGAATTTCATACTTGGAACATGTGTAAGTTAATAAAAAGTTAACATCACGATGCATTTATTATGTTTATGTAGAGGTCATTTGCATAATTAAAGAATGAATTTACATGTCAAACCCATATTTCATGGAGGTATGAGATCTCGGAACTTTTTTTTTATTGATTAGGATCCCTATTGGTGTAAATGTCACCTTCTCTTCAGAAGTTTCACCTTAGTACTTTAACCATCGCACACCGGGGCATTCCCCTACTCATTTTCGAAACGTGTGGTGTGCACTTAATCATGTGCGGATTTTCATTCAACGTCCTATTCGAGGGAAGTCCCCAACCGAAGCTAGGTACTTGAAAAAGAAAATAGAAAATCAGGGTAAAGTGCCTTTTTCAGGGGCATAACGTCGGGATGTATCAGGGGTTTGAATCCCTTTGGGTTCTGGGGCAAACACCTAATCATGAGACCACTGACACTGTATGGGATGAATATGAATTATTCTTTGCAAGACTGTCATGATGTAGGAATGGCCATATATAAATGTGCAATGTTAAAAATGATTTTATCCTTATACTCGACAATTTTAAAGCAAATGAACCACCATGATACATCTTTTTCAAGTATTGTGCTTGTTTTATGACCGGAATCTTTTAGCCATAATCGTGTTTTTAAACGTTGAAATGCATAAAACGTTAAAAAAACGTTTTATGCATTGAATAAGAAAATAACCCACCACTATAATGTGACCACCCTGTTGTCCTGTCAGTAATCGTCCTCCTCCAACCTTTGTCTGCCCAAATGATCCAAAAACCTATAAGGCATTCGTGCAAATTATTAGTACGTGATATCATAATCATCAAAAGTAAGAATTTTATATGAACATCTATGTTTGAAACAGTTAACCATATGGCAGTTTTAATGTGGATATTCATTAAAACAAATCAGGAAGCGAATTCTGCCTAGCTTTTTAGCTATAAAAATGTATCGAATCATAGAAGGGATTGACTCTATTCCATATTAATAGAATAGATTGATGGCAAGACGCAAAGAGCCCAATGATATAAGACTGTTACTAACACGATTAAGGCATGGTCTGCACTTTATCCTATGATTACGTATATACAAAGTACACATCCCTGGTGACCACTACATACCACCCAGGGCATACCAGGTAACAGGAGTGTCAATCAACTAAAACTCAAACTCAGCCCTTCCAGTTCCGTATAAGACACCATCTTTCTATATCTGGAACTCAAACATGCAAACCATCTTAATCATGCGCATCCCAAAACAATACTTCCGTTCCTAAAGTAATAAAGTGTACCTGTCGTGCTAACCATCTTATAATATGTACCAGATGACTATAGACTATCTCTAATACATGTAGCCCATAAACACAATCTATGTGTACTCACTCGCCAGTAAAAGTGGGACGGAGTGTAGCAGCATGTCCGCCGGATAGCGTACTCGGTTGACAGATGGACAAAACTGTAAAATGGTAAGCTCTGAGCGCATTCCTCATCGCTGTTCACTTGATAGGAGTACCTAGGAAATCCATATGAGTTATGATCATAATCAGTGTGTATTTTGAATTTCAAATAAACTTGTGCCGTCCCTATTATGACACGTTGTAATTTAACCGCTAAATAAACTGATGTTTAGCCATTCTATTATTACCTTCACCAAGAAGGTTGTGTTTTTAGTACCGCTTGTCTGTTTCTTTGTCTGTCTGTTTATGAACAGCATAACTCAAGAAGCTTTATATGCATTGTAATGCAACTTGGTAGGTGGGTAGGTCTTTATAAGAACTGGAAATGATTAGATTTTGGGCCCCATACCTTTATTTGGGGAAGGTATGAGGTCATGGAACTCTTGTTCATTTATTCATCAAAACATGTAATGGTTGGCACTAGATCTTAATTGAACTATATGGAAAGGATATAGACGTACGCGTATAATGTAAGCAGTAGATATATTCGTACGGATAGTTTTAAATCTTACCCTATGTCTTGCCCTATGTGTGCCTTATGTGTATTTTTTTTTCATTTCCCATTACCCTGTTTGTCCCTCTTGGACTCTTTTCCTGCATAAAGGTTGTGACTAGTACCGATAAAGGCGACACGTGGCCATACTCCATCAGTTTCCCTTTCTTTACCGCGTTTGGAAGATATTTGTATAAAATATGTTTTGCTTAACTCTTTCATTATAATAAATCGGATAGACCCCTCTCTACTAACATCCTTCTCATCGGTTATCCAGGTCACGACCCTCTTACAGATCAAAACCTTTCGGCCGCTCTTCATACTTACATTTCATCAACGAACCGATTCTAATTTCTAGTCCTTCCATCTATTCTTACAACACTGTAAATATAGAAATATTATATATCTGAATGACATCTGTCCTCCAAACATACTAAGTTATATTGTTATTTGTTTAATTTCTTATTTGCCTAGGTTATGGATTGTGAGTATAAGAGATTTCTGTGATTTGTGACTTTATTGTGCTATGATGTGTGTATGTTTATGTATGTATGTGGGGCCCGACATCAGCTGCAGCTGCCAGGGCCTTGCACAGTATTGCAATGTTCGTAATTTAAATAAATAAAAAATAGATAAATAAAATAATAAATCTTACGTTTCGTCATAAAATGCTTGCTCGGCTGTGCAGGGACAGGCACTGTAGCCTTTCACCCGGTCGTATGTCCCCTGCAACACGCCGTAGGCCTTGTCTTCCCCTTGTGCCCGGATCCACATAGAGCATTGTAAGACGGCTGGTTGCGGAATATCAGTGCTTACTTGTTCCTGAAGAGCAAAGCCCCAGCGTCCTGTTGATACATGTACATAATAAATAACAGGATTAAATTTTCGACAAAACGCTGTGTTGACACTATTTATCATCATCATCAGGTCGGGCGAATTGCCCGGACCAAGTCCACTCTTTCTCTCCATGCCGCTCTGTCCACTCTGTTGACACTATTAAAAAGTCCTTTAGTGCCTTTTCAAACTGAAAAAAAGTATGTTTGTCATATTCATTCAAATAATTCTGATCATGACGCCGTTTACGTTTTAAAAACAAAAATACAATCAAATTGAGTACATATTAAATAGTTTCGATCGAGTTACTGAAACCACAAAGGTAGCAACCATACCCTTAAAATCAGCCGTATTTGTACGTTTATCATATAAACGTAATATTTATGTAATCTTGATATAGATTTGTTTATAATTAATATCTATTTAAAAACTCTATTTCTACCTGAGTTTTGTAGCCAAACCCGTCTCATCATTGTAGTTCCCGATCCGTCCATGTCCAGTGAATGATCAGGTACACCATCTCCGTCCCCGGCATTGTATCCTGCCACAGCTATAAGGCTGAGGGGGGCGGATGTCCCTAAAAGCTCATCTGCAGTACGATATTACCCAGTCACAAAAAAATCTTACTTCTGTGTACGGAAGTACTGTTTTGGGTGGGTTGATGTGTGTGTGTGTGTGTGTGCGTGCGTGTGTGTGTGTGTGTGTGTGTCTGTGTGTGTATGTGTGTGTGTGTGTGTGTGTGTGTTTGTGTGTGTGTGTGCGTGCTTCTTCGATAGTTTAGGTTGGCAGCGTGTGGATGGGGGCATCAATAAGGACGGAATTCGTCATGCAATCTCATCTGTTGCCCTTATAATTTTTAGTAATTATTAAACCCAAAATATAGAAGTTTGAAAATTTAAAATCTATTGGTGCCAATCTTCATCAGACATTTTTTTTTCTAATCAGTGCAGAGTGAACCTGATCTTAACATCGTATAGCGAGGCCGGTAAGGCGTTCCACAGCCTTCTAGTCCTTGGTACCTATGAAGACATGTGAAACTATTAAATCATTAAAAAGATCTGTTCTAAAAAACCTGAAATTATATACCTCTTATGTCACTATGATGTCTCTAAGTTATTATTAGACCACGAAGTAAAATCAGTACCAGGGCTTATCCACTCGATCTTCCGTGCAGGGTAGATGAACAAAGCAAACGAATACGTTCCATCCGAGGTCAGCATCAGCTGGAAGCTGTTTACCTAACAGGTGGATACACAGAACTTGGCTTAAAAAAAGAATTCGGAATAACTCTAACTATATGAAATAGTACTCAGGTAAAGACAAAACAGACTATATACACAGATATGACAATAGAAACATATCTCCCTTTGTACTTTGTACTTTATGCATGGTAGAGATTACGAACGTTGAGGGTAAGATTAAAAATTGTATGCAACATTTTAATAACGCAATTAAGTACGTTTAAGTCATTTTAGTAGTGCAGAACATTGGTCATTGTCAACTTTATTATTGCGTCGTTGTTTAAAAAATGCTGAATGTTTTTTAATGTTTTAAATTGTTCTTACCGGCAGGTTAGCGAGTGGTACAGGGCACACTCCATGAGAGTACAGGCTACAGGAAGGCGCAATGTTAACCCATGTTATAACAGTTACCCATGCTGGTTCGTAGTCTGGGGATTACAAAAATTATCAAAATTAGCATGTCAAAAAGTCATTCAAATCATAAAAAGCGACGTACTTGTGAGGCCACCAAGTGAGCCTAAATTATCATTTTTCGATCGATCAGACACCTCCCCCTATATAGAGTCGAGGATGGTAAAATATCTAATATAATGATATGAATATTTATTGCATGTTCTTGCCCAGATGGGCTAAATGCATAAGAGGACAGGGAGTATGCAAAACATGAGTATGCATACTGGAACGCTATATTCTAATGCTAACTAGAAAGGCCAACATTTGCTTCGGAGCAAATGTAATATTTCACTCCATCTCCCTCCCCATACAAAAATAGAAGATTCTGAATAAATCATACTGCAATTATACAAGGACAAGCTTTTTGAATCTCGACAGATATTTACAAAAATGGCACTTGGCCATTATCTCCCTTATTTTTTACAAAGATACAACGACAAGCACGTTAAATCTCGACAGCTTTACTTTACACTTATCTCAATCTCAAAGTTATATATTGCAGGTATCTAAATACTACTAATGACGAAATTGCAACTACTAATAACGGTAGCAAAATTTTCACGGTCTGAGAAACATGGACATGTTCACGGAACTATATATTCACGGTGGTGACAGTTGCAGGAAAAAGAAAGTCCAGGAATTATTTCCTAACTGTAATGATAAGTTCACGGTACAGAGGTGACAGTGAAACCGTGAACATAGACCTCCCGCTTGCGTTACGTTGCGGTTTGGTGAAAAAAATGGGGAATTACAGTAATCAATTTACAGAGTATGTTTGCTTAGTTTCCAGATGTTTTGTATCATTGTCGTAAACTTAGCTTTAAATTAACGAAAACCGATGCGCGCACAGATGCCATCCATACAATCAAATCAACATGGCCTTATTAACAATCACATAAACTATGAAGCCATATATTGAATTAGCTATACATATAATATGATTATCATAACCTTTATTTTTCAAATCATGCCAGTGAGCTAATTGCATGTACAGAGTGAAAGAAAGTAAAGTAAAGCAGTAGAATTTCTGTACTAGCTATAATAGTACTTCATATGATTCGTCCTCATCGTCATCATTCAATGTGATCTATCTCTTGCTACTAGTGACTGGTAATACCTCTGTAGATTCTTCACACTGGCAGAGTACCGTACTCCTTCTCTCTTGTCAGCTCAATACTTTTGTGACAACATCAAAGTGATTTTAGTTTGTATGTTGGAAAAATACAAAAGACTAACATTCTAAGTTATTGACATTCTTGAGTAAGAACAATCAGTTTTTGAATGTTAAAAGCAAAACAACGAAAATAAAAAAAATGTTGAAATTGTTAAAATGCAGAATTGTTAAAATTGTTTAAACTGATAAAATTGTTAAAAATGATAAAATTGTTAAAAATGTTAAATTGTTAAAAATATTAATGTCCGATGCACTGGGGTTCGAACTTGCAATGCCTGGGATTGCCGCCTTGCGCGTTTCCAACCGAGCTAACTCGGTGCGATACACATCACTCACTGCATTGTATGTCATAAAAAGTAAACAGCATGGCGGTATCGATCGCTTCAAGGCACCAAGACTTTCAACTATTAACTACGGGGTTTCCTTCTTTATCAGGTTTGCTTTTGAACCACCTTGATGTTACTTAACTATCAACCCGGCTAGCAGAAGCCGCCCGGGCTCCCTTTTAATATTACAGCCGCTCCCCTGTCCCAATCTTCGAAAACTGTCGGGCATGCAAGCCCTCGACGCTCGCCAGGAAGCCGTCTCGCGATGTTCTCAGCAACAACAAACGAACGCCTGTACACTCTACAATTTTGGTGATTCTTCGGAGATCGATAACAGAACCTAGATAATACTAGTTGGTAAAGATTGCGGAAAATTGTTGATACCGTGGCGTGCGCGCCGACGATACACATTACGTACCGCGTAACTTTTTTGTTTACACGCCGGGCGCAGGTCATTGACCTCCAACTTGCGTTGTTCCAACAGAGAAGAGCAAAATGTCTGGCTCCCGCAGAACGTACCGCACTCTCCCGCTGGACGTACCGCACTCTCCCGCAGAACGTATCGCACTCTCCCGGAGGACGTCCCGCACTCTCCCGAGGGAAGTCCCGCACAGCGTCCTGCACTCTCCCGCAGAACGTCCCTCGAAAATCGATGCGTATTTCGTGGCCTGTGCTGTACCTACCAAAACACTTGAGTTCATACTGTCAAAATGGAACGGCTTTGAACAGGTGTTAATTGAGTTAATCCAATCAAATCCAACAGCCAATCAGCAAGAAGATTAGATTGGTCTGCGTCAGGTTCATGCTTGCATGCCCATATATGGGCATACCGCCGAATTCCTTTCTTATTACGTCACGCGCGTACGCCCCCACAGTACTTTCCTATGGGGACCGCTAAAAAGCAAATAAAACGATTGTAAAAGCTTGTATCAAAAAAATTTAAAAAACACCTAGGGGTATTTACCCACTCTACCTCTATACGAAATTCCAGGTAATTTCGCCCAAAAATGAAGGAGTTGAATCAATTTAAAGATGTGGCAGGAGGAGAAGGAGAAGAAGAAGAATCATCAGTAAAAACAGTATTTCACTATCACTGAAATAATTACTAGGAATCTATACATTATAACAATACTATATACTACCTATCATCTACTATTAGTTGCCATTTCTTCTCTAATGGTAAAATGTGCTTACAAGGAAGGTAGAAGTCTTTAATGGACCTTCCGTCGTCCCTTGCACGACGAAGAACCTCGGGTGAATGTACATTATCGTCGCCCTTCTCGTACATCTCGATGTAGATCTTGGTACGTTTGTGCTCTGGGACGCCTGTGACGTAGGACTGAGACTGAGCCTGGAACGGTGCGATGACAGCCTTCCCTCCCCACACACTGTTGGTCAGAAGGTGTGGTCGCGTGGGACGCGGGATGGGGTCAAATGACACGATGCCGTTATCACACACCTGTACAAATATCGTGTGAATTTTTGTTATTATATAGATGCTTTTTGCAAAATAAGCACTTAGCTATGCAATTTTTCACCTAAAATAACTACATACCAAAAATCATCATGATAATCCATTAACCCCTACTAGAGGAATTTTTAATATTCGAAACCTATGTCTTTTATTATCTGGTCCAAGGGGTATTTACCAGCTCACTACATATCAAAAAAGGAAGTTCTGCTGAAGTACCATGGAAAGACGCTAGGAGGCCCAAAACATAATCTTGCCTTCCCCTTACCAAACCATACTCACGCTTTTAATAGGATTATGATTCATTATTATCTTCTTGTTTCTTCACACAAACACACGCGGCCACTAAAATTTAATTTTTATAATAAAAAATACATTGGCTACACGCCATACAAATTTGGAGGTACGTGTTTTTTACCTTTAAATACAGTCACTGATTGAAGAATTTCTACTAACTGCCATACACATGGATTTAGATATGACCTGGACCCAGCATTAGCTTTAGATTACTGAGAGTCAACTGACAGAAAAGCCAATGGAAAACTGGCGTAAGAAGAAAACAGAAACAGAGAAATCAACAACTCAACTTTATGGTTGCAACAAGCTTAGAGATACACATTTATTTTACAGATCTAGATTGTATAAAGCTCTGGCAAAATAAGTATCTAATTCTTTCTTTGATTCTGTGAAAATCAGTTAAGCAGATAACAACAAGTTTTGCCAACTTACGTAAACACGGTAACATCTTCTGTCAAAGAATCGCAATCCCTCTAGCGGTAGTTCTTCCTTCTTACAGTAAGTAAAGTCCCACTGCTGGCTTTCCTTGCCCACTGCCGCTCCATAAGGGTACAGGTCACTGTCTGTTGATGATTCATTGAAAGTCATAAGCACGCATCTGGCATATATGAATAGCAAAGTTAGAAAAGCCCATCACATGATGACGATTACGCAGATGAGCACTTAAACAAATAACAGCTTTAGTGGGTGTGCTGCGACACCTCACTTTAGCATGAAAGTTCATCTAAGTTGGTAAATTACATTATGAAACATTTAAGCTGTTCTCCCACTCAAACTGAGGGAAAACTAAGCGCTCACTGAAAACCAGGTTTCTAGAACATAGACGACCCAGTTCTGTTGCATCTGAGGTGTCGCAGCACATCCACATAGAATCAACGGGACACACAGTGGATCTGGAGGGGGTCAGAATCTAGGGTACCGAACAGGATTACTTTAAGAGAGGTATAAAAGAGGCCATAGATCAAGATACATCAAGATAAATCAGGGCATTTCAACCTTCGCTCAACCGGGACGGGGGGCGATATTGACTTAAGACAACCTTCGACCCTTTACTGACGTCACACATGGGGAAAATTACGTGTCTACAGCATTTTGGTCAGATAGCTGAAGAAGACTGAGTGACTCAGTCGAAAATTCCGGTGAGTGAAATTTATGAGTTAGAGAACAGTTTGAATTTTTCATAAATAACAGCTTTCATGCGAAAATGTACAATAAAGGAATGTTTAGGAACCAATCTATGCACATATCTGTAAGTGTGTTACGTCGTTTTTATATTCATTTGACCTTCTCGCTGTAGATAAATCATTTAGTCTCATTTTCAGTATGCCAAGTTCAATACCATTTTCAGTATAAATTGGTCTCTTGGAATGCCAAATATGCATATATGACACACGACAATGTTACTTTGTACAATAGCGTTAAATGTGCATATTTTTGTAGGAATTCAAAATTTTCGATGTGGATTTTCTACAATTAGATTCAGCTTTATTCACATTGGCATGACATATTAAAAATTAAATTGATGAATTGAGCCAATATTTGACGTTTAAAATATTCAGAGCAGATCGATATAAACTATATTTTCAAATGCGATTGAAAACACTGACAATATATTGAGTATTGCCAGCAATAAATGAACAAAACATAAACAGCACGACCAAAACTGCACCAACCTCTACATTCTCCATTAACGAGGGTGTACCCAGACCGGCATGTGCAGGAGTAGGACCCGATGTTGTTGGTACAGAAGTGGCACTCCTTTAGAAAGCTACACTCGTCAATATCTAATGCAAAATATATTCACAGGATATTCAAACATTCACCACTTAGTGCTTTTTGATTGATGGGTTTGATTTGATTTATTGAAATTGCAACAGTGCAATACACGCGGCACAGAGGCAGCTGTTGCTGGTGTTGTGACCTGCACATAGAAACAAAACATGGACAGTCGACAATACTCATTTTCACTTGAGTCTAGTGAGGAAAGTCGTGTAAAGTGCCTTTCCCAAGGGTACAAGATCGGTGGCATGTCCGGCCTCAAACCCGGGACCTCTTGATTCCAAGTCGCGCACGCTGCCGTTGCGCCACCGACCCCACAAAAGTGCTTTTTGTTTTTTTACCAACTTTTCCGTAGCTTTGCAAATGCTTGCCTATTATTAATTTCCTTTATTGACATTTCTGAGCAGCAAAACTGGATTTTTATTATCAATTTTCTGGTCATTGTTTTGATACAGTAAGTTGAATCAGTCTTTTCACATAGCATACTTATCTTTGTTTCAAAAATGCGATGTCGCTGTACAAAGGTATTGTACAAAGACATTCTACAAAAAATTAAGGTTGTTTTGTATCGTAGGCTGGTATTGGCTTTTTGACAGAAGGTAAAAAATATGAGACGTCTCACGCGCTGTTGAGACGTATTTAAAGTATGTAAACGTTTAAAGTATGAATTGATGGCAAAAAAAGGGCTAAAATGGCAGTAAATATCAGAATCAAATAAACTTTTGCTACAGTTTTTATAATTATATACTGTAATATATTTTTCCGCCCTAAAATTCCATCGGGTGCCTTTAAAGGCACAGTACACGCCTAGAATGTTATCAAATTTATCTATAGTATGTATAGTATGTATGTCTAAAAGCGGACAGGTTTTGAACTTATCAACATATTTTGACTAATATATGATAAAGCGACGTTACCTGAACAGTTGTGAGTTCCCACGGACTGGAACCCTTCCCTACAGGTGCAGTAGTAGCTCCCCGGGGTCTTCACACAGTCCTGCTGACAGCCGCCGTTGTTTATCAGGCACTCGTTAGTATCTGAAAGGGTAAAAGGCGGAGGAAACATAGAATATATGTATGTGTGACAAAATTGCGTGTGCGATTTTTTTCTGTCCAGTGATTGGTTACAATTTGACTTTGACTGTATGTCTTTCAATACAAGAATCCAATAATCTTATCACATATCAGATAAAAGCCCTGGATTAGATATTTTAGGCTTTCACAAAAAAATCAATTAAAGTGATTATATTGCGCTATCGAACATACAGCACATGGCGTTTGTAAACTTTTTCATCGCATATGTTTTTTTTTTATTTGCCAACGTTTTAGTAGTCTATCTGTCACCGTCTCCAAATATAAGGCAACGTTTGAGACAGCAGCGACGCCTACCGGATAGATGTTTTTGCAGTTACCAGCTGTTGACTTGAGCAGCGTAGCGTGCACTGTTAAAACGTTTAGTGCAGCGTCCGATAGTTACGGCATTTTGTAACACTGTTTATGGATAACATATAGGGATGGCATGGAAGTTCATCTGTGTTGGTATAAGTCATTATGAAATAAAGACTAAGCTTTAACTTCCAACTCTTAGGTTACAAGGTCAAACCAGGAAGGTTCCGTGTAAGGATACATACATAGGTGAGACAGAACGTGCATTAAAAACGAGATTCCTGGAACATCAACGTCTCAGTTCTGTAAACTCAGAAGTCTCATAACATATTCACATTGAGTCCCCGGGACATTCAGTATCTCTTGAAGGGGTAAAAATCCTTGATTCTGAATCGGACTTCCTTGCAAGAGGAGTTAAGGAGGCGGTCTAAATAAGAGCTCACAGACCTACCCTGAACAGAGACGGGGGGCGACACAAGTTATCTGGCACGTATGACCCGCTACTACGGTCACGTGTCTCTGACGTCACGTTCCAAGAATAGACGGGTCCATTCCGTGAACAAGGTTGATGGAGTCAACCAAAAATTTGGGGTAAGTCCCAATTCTATATCTAGTTATGGAAGTCTTTATTTCATAACATTTAGGGATTTTGACTTTGTACATTGGTTCGAGAAAGAATTTGTCTACAAGTCAGTAGATGTTAATTTCTAGCCCAAACAACAGATATCCCTAAATGTGTTATTCTTTATCATTAGTATGTGCGTTGTATATGTTAGACACAGTTCAATGGCGGGGAGTGAGTAAACTATTCAATGGCGGGCTCAAAAAAACTATGTGTACAGTATCAAGATATTGGTTTTGTTTTACCAATACAGTGCGTAACGTCAAAGACTTCCCAGCCGGCCAGGCACGAGCAGTTGTAGCTCCCTTCAGTGTTCACACAGATCTGCTGACAGCCGCCATTGCTCACCGAACACTCGTCAATATCTAAATGAATAAAAGACAAGAAAACTTTGTGTCGTCAATATTTGCTGCTTTCCTTTCCTTTTTGTGGCTACGATATAGTAAGCCATACTTCACTATTCAGAGAATATCGTTCGATACGATGCCTCCGCTAGTAAACATTAGACAGGCGGGATTACGAAATTCAATATAACATTGCTGTAGGCAAAACGTATTTGCTGTCTAAACTAACCCCATATAGAAATAAATGTAAAAGTAGTAGTAGTAGTAGCAGCAGCAGTGGTAGTAGTAGTTGTAGTGGTATCCATTTTTTTTTACTTACTATACATATTATTTATTTAAAAACGTATCCTATTCCCCGACTTAAGTACTCCTTTAGCCCATGCCTAATACATGGGTACCTGTGCAAGTGGTGTTCCCGCTTAGCTGATATCCCTCCCTACATGAACAGTGGTACGATCCAACTGTGTTGTGGCAAATCTGGTCACAGTCACCATTGGCACTCCGGCACTCGTCGATATCAGGTTCTGAAAAATTGGATTGATTAAATTAGGTTGGATTAAATGTAATCAGACGTACAGATATTTTCAAACACACGCAGACACACAGGCCCACACAGACCCCCCCCCCCACCACACACACACACATACTCTCTCACACACACACACACACACACACACACACACACACACACACACACAGTTACACACAAATACACACAAACGCGCGCGCTCACACACACACACATCCTACACGTACGCG